>NC_056735.1:1436837190-1436972190 GCF_019279795.1 Protopterus annectens | reverse complement strand
AAAGTGACTGGTATTTGGAACTGTTAATAATTCCTTCCACCTTAACTAAAGCCCCAGTTCCAGCTGAAGAAAAGCAACCCCAAAACATGATACTGCCACCACCATGCTTCACCGTGGGGATGGTGTTCTTTTGGTGATGCGAAGTGTTGTTTTTGTGCCAAATGTACCTTTTGGAATTGTAGTCAAAAAGTTCCGACTCTGTCTCATCAGACCATAGCACATTTTCCCACATGCTTTTGGGAGACTTGATGTATTGTTTTGCAATATTATTAAAAATAATACAAAATAACATTTTTCTGGGCCTGGATGTTTTTATGTGTAAGAAAAGGCTTCCATCATGAAACCCTACCCCATAGCCCAGACATATGGAGAATACGGGAGATTGTTGTCACATGTAGTACACAACCAGTACTTGCCAGAAATTCCTGCAGCTACTTCAGTGTTGCTGTAGGTCTTTTGGCAGCCTCCCTGACCAGTTTTGTCTTGTCATCAGTTTTGGAGGGACGTCCATCACTGTTGTCCCATATTTTCTCCACTTTTTGGTGACTGTCTCCATGGTATATCCAATGCTGTGGAAAATTTTCTGTACCGTTCTCCTGACTGATATGACTGATACCTTTCAACAATGGGATCCCTTTGATGCTCTGTAAGCTCTCTGTGAACCATGTTTTTTGCTGTAGCAGGCAACTGAGTAAATGTCAGGAAAATCCTACTAGGACAGCTGAACTTTATTTTGGGTTAATCAGAGTCTCTTTAATTGATGGCAGGTGTGTACCCAAGAAGACTGAATGCTGTAATTAAATCAATAGGTGCTTCAACAAAGTATTAGTTTACGGGTGTGCACACACAACTAAGTATTAGTTTAAGGGTGTGCACACTTATGCAACTAGCGTATTGTACAGTTTTTATTTTTTATATTTTTTCCCCTAACAGATTTGTTTGTTTTTCAATTGAATTGTACAAGTTATAGGTCACATTAAAGGTGGTAAAAGTTTTGAAATGATTTATCATGGTCTCATTTTTTTATATCACAAAAACCTGGCATTTTAACAGGGGTTTGTAAACTTTTTATATTCACTGTAGATATATATATACATATATATATATATATATATATATATATATATATATATATGGGTTCATATGAAAAGATCGACAACTTGAAATTTCGAAACTGACTTCACCGACAACTGAAATCACCGACAATGCAAATCACGGACGTTTCTGAGGTAAGGGATGTAAATTTGCTACCCATGCCTACCATGGTAGCATAACACTGCCACACTTACTAAACCATGGTAGGCATGAGTAGCGAATTTACATCCCTTACCTCGGAAACGTCCGTGATTTGCGTTGTCGGTGATTTCAGTTGTCGGTGAAGTCAGTTTCGAAATTTCAAGTTGTCGATCTTTTCATATGAACCCATATATATATATATATATATATATATATATATATATATATATATATATATATATCTATACATGCATATGTATATGTACTTATATATCTGTAAGGTTGACAGACTGAATGCTGAAACTTTAACACATATGTGCTAAAAAAGAACCTCAGCTCATGCAATTTTCAAAAAAAAAAAAAGAGAGAGAGAGAGAGAAATAATATTAGTTTTTGTGAGGACAAACCTCCCTGACTAATTATATATACTAACTTCAATATCACATAATCCCTGGGGAAAGGTGGTACTTCCCTACCTGGAGACTGTCGATCTTACACACCTGTTGACCATCTGCATATATCGACCAAATTTGGTCGATTAAGCATATGTCGAAAAACCTGCATTTAGACCAAAGGCAAGGCACCCATGTGTATGCTGATGTGTGTCTTTTTGTGTGTGTGTCTGTGCGCGCACGCATGTGTGTGTGAGTTCTACACACACACACGAACATGCATACATGTACATATACAAATGCATCTCTGAAAAATAAGCAATCTGGCTAATGGTGTGTAAAATTTGAAACATATAGGCACACACACACACTGACACACACACATATATATACATATATATATATATATATGTATATATATATATATGTGTGTGTGTGTGTATATATATAAATATATGCAAAAACAAAAAACAAACCTTCATTGTGATAATTACAAAAGCATCAGCTTATTATGGTTTGTCTATACAATTCTGACTAATCTCGTGTATTTGATTGTTAGAAAAAAGTAGGACAGTTCTGAAGTCTGAGGAAGACTGATTTTTACTGTAATTTGGAGTTTGTGATATGACCTTTGTGAAGGGATACAGAAGGACACATTGTGTGAGAGGAATAGAGAGCCTCATTAAAGGATGAGTCATACTGATAACATATAGTGGAACTAACTGATATGACTGCTTTGTATGTCAATAGACTAAGAAAGAAAGCCTGTGGCATAGCCAGGTCCATGTGCAATGATCATTCATTAAGGAGATTATAGACCTTGAAATTTTTTTAACGTGATTTTCATGTACAGTATTTTTTTAGTTGCCCTTTTGTCCTCTAATATTATATTGTAATGCAGTTGCTGCATCTTGAGAGTCCCAACCTTTTTAAGTTAGGTAACTAACGCAATTGTAGCTGTTCAGGATTTTGTTCCTACTTTATCAGTGAAATGTACATGCTGCTGCACTTTTGCATTGTTTAACTGCACTTCATTCCTAGTATTCATATTCTTAAAACATTGAGAGTAACAACCTTTTTAAAATTATTGAAGTATTATTGAATATACCCACGGTGGTGGTGCTGCGGTAGTGTTGTCGCCTCACAGTAAGACGCTGTCCGGTTCGATTCTCAGCTAGAGCGTCTTCTGCGTGGAAACGTGCTTTAATGGGCGTACCTTCATTGAAGGTTGTGCATCAGGCTGGTAACTCAGCACATAAAAATCAACTACCAATCATTAGCGGACCGGAGTTCCGCTGTGGCGACCCCTAACCGGGAAAAGCCGAAAGACACAAACAAACATTTTCCTTATGCCCTTTTCCAGCAATTTGAGGTGCAGAGTTTTTGGTGTGTGTGTGTGTGTGTGTGTGTGTGTGTGTGTGTGTGTGTGTGTGTGTGTGTGCGCCTGTGTCTGTGTGTCCAGCAGATCTGTGACTCTCATCTGCTTTCCAGACAGATGAAACTTACATAGTTTCATTATTATCTAGGAGTGGGGTAAGACATAATTTCCACTGCAGTTAATAATTTTGATGTTTTTCTTTTTTCTTTAATAATTTTGATGTTGGGTTGGATTCTAAATAATAATGTAAAACATTGTTGAATGCCTCTACTATGGAAACAACATAGCACCTATGTGCAAAATCCTTAGAGAAAGTAATATGTTCATAAGAGATCAAAATCAGTTTCCGTAAGCCAGCCTGACTATAAGTAGTGTAAGGCATACCACCAAACCATGAATGAACTTGTGGCAGCCATACTGGCATATGCAGATCACACGTGTACCTTAGTGAAGAAACTTGCAATGAAGTGTAGCTAAACTGCAGATAGTGGACTATTTGAAGGACCAGACATGATTTGTGTAGCATGCAGCCCCTCCACTCAAGCACATTCAAATAAACAGATTTAAAAAATGTCTGGTGATGTAGCAAGGCACAGGCAGGGGAAGCACTCAACCCAATACAAAGCCAACAAAAATGAGAGGTAAACAGTATAGATGCAAGGAGGCAGAGGAGTAGGCAAAAAGAAACAGAAGCGATACTGAGTGGAGGAATATTAGAGGGGCAGCAGTTAGTGAGGGAAGAGTAAATATTTTGGGTGGGGTTAGTCTCCATGTTTATATTGAAAATGGTTAGTTGGGGGGCTTACAGGATAGGTAGCAAACACCAAGAAAAGAAAGGACAGCACTAGCATACAGGACAAAAAATGTAGGTCAAGTGGCACAAGGAAGGTTGATTTAAAACTGTGGGTGGACAGCATCCCACAGAGCCTCGTTCAACAAGCAAGTATGGAAAATAACACTGAGGGGGAATATCAAAGCAGTGACAATGAATGCTAACACCAGTTCAGTGGTGTGTATCCTGGAAAACTGTGTACAAGTATATCCATAGCGCACCCAGAATGCTTCGGCACCTGCAGACACAAACACCCATGCACAAGGATAGTATCCATGTGGTAACATTTAAATGACACTGTCACCTGCAAATATGTGATGTTCTCACAAACATATGTAGTAAACCACAGTTCTCCAAAGGCACTTTCACAAAGAGACATACCTCTCAGCTGTCCAACAGTTTTCAGCCATAGTTCTGCAAAGAAACTTTCACAACGAGACATACTTCTCAACCGTCCAGAATTTTACAGAATGTTCAGATTTTTGTCCCATATATATATATATATATATATATATATATATATATATATATGTGTGTGTGTGTGTGTGTGCATATATATATATATATATATATATATATATATATATATATATATATATATATATAGTTCCCCTTTACAAGATCGAATTCCTATAAACTCGTAATTCATAACCCAGAAGCCAGAATCTCGAGTTTACAGAAACTCAAAAATGTGAAGGGGAAATAAAAAAAAAAAACCACCTTTCTAATGATTTTGCAGGGGGGTTTTGCCCCCCTGCACCTCCCACCCCCCCCTACTTAAATATTCCTACTCCTAGATCGCACTACAGTGAAGGGAAGGGGAATCTCCTGTTCCGTGCTATATGCATAAATGCAAAATGGAAGATTTCCCAGTCCTCCGCTATAGTGTGGTCACACAGCTCTTAGATGACAGCTGCAAAGGTGCAGGGGGACCTAGCCCCCTACAAAAAGGTAACTCAACTCTTTTTTTTTCTAACCCTAAACTTCCCATCCACAATTTCAAGTGAATGGAAGTTTGAGATTCTGGTCTCGAGCTTATGCATTTCTAGCTTCCATTCATTCGATCTTTTGAAGGGGAACTATATATATATATATATATATATATATATATATATATATATATATATATATATTATATATATGCCACATCATTGAGGAGTAATATCACTTCAGAGATTTGAAGTTTAGATTCCATACTCTTCACAAAATGCATGCTAATGCAAAACGTGTTATTTTAGCACCTTCATAAGTATATAGGGTATTTTTTAATCTGTTCCTATTCTTGAAACTTTTTCCCCAGATTCATGTGCTAAGAGGTTGAGAAGCATACAAACAGACAGAATCTCAGAACAAACAGGTCACCAACAGTCATAGTGTAATGCTACAGTAAAGTGTAATGATATATGCCATGCACATGTCAGAGAGAATGGAAGGCCAATATTTAATAACAACGTTGGTCAAATGACACAGTTTCAATGAAAGCATAGCAGGCAAGCTGACAAATGTACATCAAACTTAGAATATAACATAGAAGTTGTACATAATTATGCAAAAAATGCATGAATACAAAGGGCATTATTACTGGGCACAGTATATTAAAAACATACATGGTGCACAGTTTCTGAAAAATCAGACAGCAATGTAAGAATTTAAAATGAAAATCATTCATGGCCAGTGAACATAGGTAATGATTAAGTTATGAATGTGCAGCTGGTAGTCAAACATAGGTGTCAGGACAGCAGTAGGATGGGCACAGGTGGATGTACCCCATCTGCATCTGTGCTAATTTTTATAAGGCACACCTTATGCTTCTGGTTCTTGGTGCCTCCAGCAATTGCAGGATACATAGCAGGATGTCATTGTTCTCCAGAAATCCTGGAGCACCAACAAAACTGCCTGTAGACTATGCAATGCAAGTGAGTTACCCATTGACATGCAGGAGTCCAGTCTTCTAGTCCTCAATTTCCTCTGTCAAGCATTTTCAGAAAACAACACTATATAGAATTACTTTCTTGTGCAAGGGGTTATCTATAATATATAGTGCAGAGGTGTCAAACTGATGATGGGTCTGCACTCTAAATCACTCAGATGTTCAGTATTTGACCACTGCTGTAGTAGCCTTAGCTATATGGGTTATGTCCTGCTAAACGTGGCTTGGCTTCTAAGCCATTCTATTTCTTCAGCTCTGCTCAGGCTGTCAGTGGTTTAGATGTGTGCTTTTATAGGCTTAGCAGGATATAACCCATGTAGCCAAGGCAACTACCAATGAGCCACCAGTGCATCACATTGCACTTACTGTGTTGAATCAATGAGGAAAATGATCCAGAAGATTACCAGAGATCACTCTTCTATATAATTTGTCAAGTAATACAGTATAAAATATAAAAATCAGTGTGTACCAAGATTTTGTATTCCTTGCTCTGAAGGATGCATGGGCCACCTCGAAATTGATTACATGTATAGATCTGCAATCATAGGACTGCATATATATCTGTTAACCTCACAAGACCCAAACATAGTGAAAGCTTTAAAACGTGAGGAGAATAAGTCTAAGACAACTTCCTTGCTTAGTTTAGCAGAAGCATATCCGTGTCAAGTGGGGATGGAAATCAAACCAGAAGTAGATAAAAATCAGGCAGCAACTGAATGTGCTAAAACAAAAGAAAGAATATAAGGTGAAAGATCAATTGAGAAGGCAAGAAATGTGGAAAATGCATAAATATAACTGTATGTATAGAAAATTCTTGGAACAACTTCATGTTGATCAAGATCAAGTACAGGAATGGCTAAGGAGAGGTGAATTTAAACCAAAAGACAAAGGTTAATATTGATGGTGCAAGATAGTGGACTACATACATATTGGTTTACAAAGTCCATTGAACATGTGGCAGAAAGACAACTGTAAGTTTTGTAAAACAGAACTGGAAACAGTTGCACGTGTTGCTGCTGGTTGTGATATACTAATGGCAGAAGGACTGTATACTGAAAGACATAATAATGTGGCTAGACTGTTGCACTGGGGATTGTGCAAACACTTTAATATTGAAGTAACTGAAAAGCAGTGAAAATATGAGCCACACAGCATTATAGAAAATGGTGAACTTTATATCACATGGGATCATCCATTACCAACAGTTCAAAAAATAGATGCAAGAAAACCAGATATAGCTGTCCATGAAAAGAAGACAAAAGTAGCATTTATCACTGAAATTACTATACCCAGTGACTACAGTGTCTTATGCACAGAGAGTTACTAGCACCTCGTAGCATGGATAATGCATCATCATGTATCAGGCACACTACATAGCAGTGTACATTCTCAGTTATCATCTTTACTGGTGTGGAGTCCAAGGGTAGAATGCTTGCAATGTCACATACTGTGCTCTGGTAGCGTTACTTTTTTTGTGAAACTCAGCAGCACCGCCTACTATTCATAGCTCTATTGATTTCAAAAACCCTAGGCTATCTGCATCCTGTAGTAGGAATGCCCAGACTGCACATATTACAGGCTTAGAAATGGGTGGTTTGTCATCCAATCAAACATTGAGCCCACTCCATGACTATCCACTTTGCATGATGTAGCCTACATGGCTCGGTACTGTGGGATCTCTTATTCTGCATGTGTGTCTGTCTCTGTTCTACCATAGTATGTGTGACATAATGCTTGTCCTGAAGTTGACTCTAATGCCAACTGTGATAACACATCATGTATATAAATGGTGCCTGTGTCTGGTGGCACAGAATAGGGACATGCATATGCCAGTGTGCTTAGGGTTGGTTTTGGCATGCCAACTGTAGATCATTGTGTATGTGTATATATCTTTAAGATAGGGTTGCCACCTTTCATTGTGGCTAAAACCGGAGTAAAGCCACACCCTGTGCATCATCAGTACTCCTGCCCACATTCCGGGCATTTTGTGACATCAGTATGACACCACTTAGTGGGAAACGCCCTCTTTTCCCGTTCCTGCTGCCTGTTTTCGGCTGATTTACTATGCCTTTTTACAGAAAAACATAGTAAATCAGCTGATTTACAAACTCCGATAGTCTGTTTTTTTTTTTGAAACAGAATACCAGAGTTTGTACAGTGTTTCCGGACTACCGGAGAATCAATTTGATTTCCGGATAGTCCGGAAAAAAAATGGAGGGGTGGCAACCGTACTTTAAGAAGCTATCCAAGGGCTTGCACTAGAGTATAAATAGAGAGCAACGTGCGAGCTTGACTGCCATTTTGTAGTTAGCTGGTGAGATGTGAACATGTATGTATGTATGTAAGCTCTGTGTCTTAGTTCATTCATATTTAAAGATGCTGCTATCCATCCTGATGGATTTGTATATATTAAAGCATCTGAATGAAACTCCAAGCCTTCTTATTATTTGTATTAGAGACGAACGAGTGACACCAGCTATACCACTCTGTCCATTATCTAATCTATGTGTTTGCTGTATGTATTGTTACTGTATCAGTACTGAAGTGCAGGTACTACATTAATGGGCTGTCGTGCTAATGTGTGTGCATTAGATAGTATTGTGTAATGACCCTGATATATAGGACATGCACATCAACATGCCCTCTGTTGTTGCTAATACATTACATTGGTTCACTTGACCTGTGTTATCTGCTTGTCTCTATGCTGATTTTTTTTTTTTGTTGTTTTACTTTTTGTCTGTGCTGCTCTTAGAACTCTTAACTGTGGTAGTAGCATTGGTCCTCCCATAACTGTTATAGCTGCCTAGATGTAGCAATATGGCAAATGTTATTGACTGAGTCATTTATCACATGTCTGACGTACTATAGTGACTATCATAAGTCTGTTTAATTCAGCAGGGCTTTTCTCCGTGAGTTCTGTGACCTATTGAACTTCTTACTGGGGCGCTAACTGCCCCATATGTATTACATTTACATTGTGCACATCACAATGGCACATGTCCAGTTCACACAGCTGTCAACTGTCCGCATTTTCGCAGAATGTTCAGATTTTTGCCTTAGATTTTTGGTCTGTTTCTCATAAAATTCATGGTTATCTGATAAATCATTGAAGATTGATGTCAGTAAATATTACAGACATTTCATTTTCAAACTTTATATTCTTCAGAAAATGTATGCTAAAGCAAAACATGTTATTCTAACAACTTAGTTTCTAAACACAATATCTATGTCCCTATTTGTGCGCCTTTGTCCAGATTTCTTGTGGTAAGAGGTTGAGAGGTATGTCATTTCAGCATGGTCTGGGTTGTGTTTGACATGGCAACTGTGATGCTGTGATGGACATTTCTGCCTTAGTTGTGCTTTTCTATATGTGTGTGTTATGACCCCTGTACTGAAGGTATATGTAGTGTTTTCTTTCCAACAGGACATGTGCAATATTGGTGGAAGTGTTAAAGTATTCCACAGGCTTGAAGAACATTCATTCATAGGTGTTTACTAGGCTAATGACCACAAGAGCCTTTTTAAGCCTAGCCATGCATCCCAAATCTCTGACAAGTTCTGGTACCCTTGATAAGTGTAAGCAGGGGCTTGGGAGATGAAACATTTACAAGCAGTGGCCTGTGAGATGAAACATTTAAATGTTGCCTGTGTCCATTAGAGACATAGGTGCCAAACCAGGGGTGAATTTTCTGTTCCCCATCCAATTGCCAAGTTACACTTGAATTGGGTTAGGGAGGAACTCTGATTCACATAGATGGGAGGCAGTTCCAAAGACAGGGTAGTCTCTCGGATACATAGCTGTCTGTCCAACAAGTCCTATTTATATCATAGACAAGTTTAAGACTTTAGAATGGGTAATTCTGATGTCATTTGTTTTGCTGATATTGTGGAGGTCCATCAGAGTGGGGTCTGACAATGCCCTGTATGCCAGGCATAGATATACCCTCAACAGCCTATAGGAGACAGAATACAGGGATAGGGCCTTGAGGTGGTCTGCATAGGGCATTTTACTTATGCCCTGTATTCTTTTAGTGAGGAACCTCTATGGATGTACCATTTCCTGGATATGCTTGGTTAGATACATACCAAAGGGTTCATTGTACTCAATGATAAGTCTGATGAATGCTGAATACAGTGGAACAATGACTGCCTTGGACCTAGATGCCATACCTTTGTTTATAAGTTGAATGCTTTCCTCACTACTATAGACACGTAATGGTTAAAGGCTAGATTACTGTCTATGTGTGTCCCCCAAGTCCCTAACTACTGGGTCAACTTAAGGGGTGTGTTGTCAATATAATAGTTACTAGGGGTGGATGACTTCCCAAAGGATATTACTATGCATTTCTTGGCGTTTAGTTTTAGTCCATGTCTCTGACACCAGTTGTTTGTCTGTGTCAGCCCTTCCTGGAGAACATTCGTGTCAGTGTGGGATTCAGTGACAGCTCCTATTTTGCAATAATCTACAAATTTGCCAGAGACCATTGACATTGGCCTTGACTTGAGACAAGTAAATGCCAAAAAGAAGTGGTCCAAGGACTGATCCCTGAGGGACTTCACTTGTGACTGGCCTCTTTGTAGAGGTGGACTCACTAATTTTAACTTCCTGGTTCCAGTCTGTTAGCCAGTTGGATTTCCACTGGGTGACAAACATGTTTATACCCTTTTGAGTTTGTTATCAATGCCCGTTGTGTCAAATGCCTTGGCCAGTTCAAGGTAGGCAGTGAGAGCCATTTTGCCCTCATCCATTGCTTTGGCAGCCTTTTCAAAGAGGTCCACCAAGTTGAGTAGGCATGACCTGCCCTTGATGAAACCAAACTGGGTTTGGTCCAGTGTCTGGAAGGTTACTATATCATTATCGATCATTTCCATGATGATTCTTTCCATGACTTTGCATATAGGACTAGTGAGACATGGGACTGTAGTTTCCAGGGTCTGTATATGACGCATCTTTGTGCAGAGGGATGACTGTTGCTATTCTCCATTTATGAGGCACGAGGCTTGTTTGAGGGTTACAGTTAAATAGCAATTAAAGAGGGCCTGATAGGTCATGTTTCATGCTATTTAGAAGGCATCCTGGGATATTGTCTGGGCCCATTGATGCAGTGTTCTTGGCCTTAGAGAGATCATTAAGGACCTGTCCCTAGTAATAGCAAGCGGAGTTATATTTCATGGTGTTTTCTGATGGAAGGTTGAGGGTCAGGGCATAGCTAGGCATACTCTTTGTACTCTACTGAGTTTTAGGGAGAACAGCTGAAAAAGTAGCTTGCATTTATTAAGTGCTGGGGGGCATCATTTTGAGAGATGTGTCCATTTTGAAGTGCGAAGTGTCCAATGCAGGGGGGGAGTAACACTAAGAGCTTATGAGTACAAAATGGAATTTGCTTGCTACACCCCTGGTTGGGGGGGGAGAGAAGGGTAAAGTTGGAGCTGCATTTGTTGGCCAGTAGATTTGCTATATCTTCTGGCACAGTATAGGTGGCTCAATTTGCAATGAGCTCTGCACACAATTGTATAGTGCTTTGAGGCTGAGGACAGAGCTAAAGAATGCCTTGTGGTTGTTCTTCACCTGGGAGGCCAGATTTACCTAAAATTACAGCTTTGGTAGACTTTGTCCACAGGGTTGTTTGTTTAGTTTATGAGAGTGCTTTTATCCTGCTGGGTGCTGCACCTCCTCATTTTTGCCATGATTTTCTTCCTTCTGTTATACAGCCTATTGATTTTGTGATTCTACTGGGGTGGCATGTTTTTTGAGTTAGTTCTGTTCTTCTTTCTGGTGGGTACATCTGCCTGTATGCAGCAACATGCTCATCAGGGTCTGAATATGGCAACTCTGCTCCTGTGGAAATGGTGTTTACCTGTAAGTATCCCAAGTGGCCTTAGATGTGTAGTGACATTTTTTGCTAAAGTGGGATAGCAGAGCTGTTGTCTGATGCCTCTTTTTTCATACAATATACCCACTAGAATGCCTTGTATTGGTATTGTTATTTTGTCTGTACTGTGTTCAAACTCCTCAAATGGGACTTCAGCAACCCAAACACTCACCCTGTCACATTCTTTCTCAAGCTATATGTGGTTTGATAGGCTTCGTCTGCAGGTGCTTGAAGGTGAATTATAGCTATCATAACTTAAAGGTGGTGCTTAGTATTACCTGTATACATTGACAGACATTGTTTATAGGTATTTCTGAGGATTTTTCTTTAGCCAAAAACATTGCTAGTGTTATGATGTGCACTGAAGTGTAAGATGTCCTTCAGGAATGTCTTATGTAAGGAATCTGTGGTGGAAGACAGTATCTTCCTTATAAAACTGCCATCCACACTTCCTGTGATGCTATGGATATCTGTATACTCCAGCATTTTACTGCATATATGGTCTGACAGTTTATTGTTGATATGCCTATTACTATCTGGAAAGGGATGCTTTATTGAGATGTGGACTGCAGTTATTGGTACCTAGTATGTGGCAGAGCTGTGTGATCCAACAGAAGTGTTCTATGACTGCATGGTACTTGGCTATTGTTGATGGGAACTTTATGTAATTTCCAGTCTTGAGGCAACTGACAGCCAGATATATGTTTCAAATGCTAGAGGTTGCTGTCTTGAACATTCTGAATGTGTCATCCACATAGTACTTGAGTGTTCCAGAGGATACTGTGTTCAGTAACAGGCATAATTTGATTTCAGCTGTGATAGGGTTCCCCTTTGGTTGGATGGTTGCATAATGGATGCAGGTCATGCAGTCAGCACCTGATCTCTGTCCAGTTTGTGCCTTTTGATAACCTTCTGGTCAAGGAACTGGTCAAGAAGGAGATGCTTGTGAGGTGTAACAGTAGACCTTTTTCAAGCAGGCCATCGCCATTTGGTGTGAACTTCTCTAACAAGTATACATTAACTTGCCAGGTACTAGCTGCAATAAAGGAAACCATACTGGTTTCTTATATGTTTACTTGTCAGTGAAATGTTTGCTTAACAATACAGTGTTCTGCTAAGTTATAATTTATTTATTTTTCTTTGTTAACTGGGGTAAACAATGATCTCCCCCTCTCTCTCTCAACCATTTTCAGGTTTTTTACAGATAGGTTTACCATCAGCCCCTGTGTATGCAGGGCAGTCCTTATTTAGGCAGCTGTGTCCTGTGGGAAAAAATACATGAAAAAATGGCAAATATCCTGAGATAGACAAAAAAATGTTTATTAAGTTTCCTTGTATAGTTGCATGAAACAATTATTTTGCATTTGAAGCACATTAATACAGGTTTATTGGTAATTGCTAAGCTATTGATCTGTGAGGATCTTAAAAAGCCTAGTCTTTTTATTTTTCTTAGTTTTTAGTCTTTATATTTTGCATGCAAATAACCAAGAGATAGGCAGAACAAGGATATGTTGAGACATTTACATGTTTCCCCATCCACGAGGAACAGGGGTGCTAAACTGGGGATGGATTTGCAGCTAGCTATCCATTTGTCCAAGTTACATTTCAATAGAGTAAGATAAATATTTTGCTTTGTGTGGAGTGGAAGATGATTCCACAGAAGTGGTATTCTCTGTGATACATCTATCCTTGTAACATGCTGTATTTATTTTGTAAGAGAGATGGAGATCCTTAGAGTGGGTGTTTATTATACAGCTGGACTTGCCAACGTATAATAGATCTCACAGTATAGGGTCTACTGAAGCTCTGTACATTAGGCAGAGGTTATTTCTCAGTAGCATGTATGATACTAAGAAGGGGGACAAGGCTTTGAGATGTTCTGCATAATTTTTATGATTTAGACCCTTGATTTTTGTAGTGAGAAAACTGTGCTTATTCCAGTTGTGACATGTGTCTGAGCAAGTATGTACCAAAAGGAGCATTATACTTAATTATTGGTCTAATGAGTGTCAAGTAAAATGAAATTAATATATCCCTGGATCGAGATACAATACCTTTAGATACAAGCTCTGTAATGCAAAAGGATATCCTTACAGTAGTGGATGTATGGTGATCAAAGGATAGTTCATTGTAAACATAGGTTCCCAGATCCCTAACTTATAGGATCAGTACTCAGGGATTTGTTGTTAATGTCATACTTACAGGGGAGTCAGAAGTGCCAAAGGATAGAATTATACATTTCTTGGCATGTAGTTTTAGTCCATGGTTTTGACACCAGCTATTTATTTGGAACAGACCGTCTTGTTGGACCTTGGAGTCATTTGGAGAGTTTATGGTGGCACCGAGTTTGTAGTCATCTGTACACTTGCTCAGCCACAAATCCTTAACATTAGCTTTGACCTCTGAGAAGTAAATGCAAAACAGGTGTGGCCAAGGACTAAACCCTGGGGTACACCACTATTGACAGGTCTTTTTCAGGAGACAAGACAGAGCCACGCACCCTAACTTCCTGGGTTCTGTTAGTGAGCTAATTTGTTATTCGAGTTACATAGGGCTTGACATATAGGTGGCAGAATTTATTTATGATAACTTAGCATGGGATAGTGTTGAATGACTTTGTGGGGTCTAGATATGTGGTATGCACAGTTTTGCTTCATTCATTGGTCAATACTTTTTTTGAAGAAGTCAACCAGGTAAAGTAGACAGGACCTGCCCTTGACAAATTCAAACTAGGGTGGGTCAGCTATATCCTTATATATTAACCCGATAGTGATCCTTTCCATAGCCTTACTCATGAAACTGGTCATACTTATGGGTCTATAATTCCATGGACCAATTGAAGCCCGACCTATGTGTAAGGGAAAGTCTGTTGCTGCCCTCCATTCATGTGGCATGAAGCCCCTTTTGAGGCTGATATTGACCACAGCTTCTGTAGGAGATCAGACAAGTCATGTGTCATGCTGACTGGTACACAGCCTGGTTTATCTGGCCCCAAATATGTATTGTTCTTGACCTTAGATAGCACCTTAAAAACTTGTTCTTGGGAGATTTTTTTTTTTTGGGGGGTGCAGAGGTGTGCATGTGATTTAAGAAAATTGGAGGGCAGGCGGGATAAAATTTGAGTAAAATTAGTCTGGAAGAAGATTGGCTATGTCCTCTGTGTTTGAGTATGTGATATCATTTACTATTAGCATTGCACAGTGCTGGGTATTGTTTTTGAGATCTTTTACAAAATTAAAGAATGTTTTGTTGTTACCCTTAACCCAGGAAGCTGTTTACCTCATATCTAACTTTTGGTTGATTTGATCAGGGTCCAGAGTTTCTTGCTTAGTTTATCAAGAGCTTTTTGGCATCCTAAGAGTTAGATTTATTTTTCCATGCAATCATTTTGTTTCATCTATTGTACTGCCTGTTTATATTTGGGTTCCATCATAAGTGTTTGTTTTTGAATTTGGCATTGTATTTATGTCTGAGAGGGACAGATGTATCTATCTATACAAATATTTACAAGTGCATAGAATTTGGTAGTGAAGAATTTGGCATAAGCAGTGGGATCATCAAGATGGAAAAGGCATTTGAATTTAGCCAGATCATCACTCCGTTTTAGCAAAGAAGCCTTTACATAATCCAGTAATCAAATAAACCGTGATATTGGAAGGTGCTTCAGTCTTTTGGTGAGTGTGATTGACTTTTGATCTGAATTGGCCGGGGAGGAAGTTAGAACTGGAAAATAAAACTGTCTCATATTGTTAGGACCAGTTCGAAGATTTTTTCATCCCCATCTGGAGTACAGACTAACTGGTCCAGGGAGTTTTTATTTGTGAAGTCCCAAAATCTCTGGGCATATGTGTTTGAGGATGCATACATCTTCCAGTTTATGGAGGAGAGTACTTCTTGTCAGCTATGAGAATGATGCTTGCTTAATACATAGGGATCCCATACTAGTTAGACAGGAGTTATCGACCAAGGGGAACTTAGTGGGGGTCCTATAGTTAGCTATGAAATGATAAGGGGTTTTGGTAATAATTAGCTGGATGTGGAGTCGTCTCAGGTCATGACAGGTAACAAAACCCTGCTCTGATGGACTGTTTCTATTGGTCTTAAATTATATCTCTGTGATTAGATTCATAGGCGAATACTACACTAATTACTCTGAAGGGACATTTTAAGTCTAGCTAACTATCTGAGGTCAGAATCAAGCCCTGCACCTCTTGTCAATGAAATAAAGATGTTAACCATTATACCAAACCCATACTGAGGCATACATCAATGTTTTCCAGTGTAGGGAGCATACCTCTCAGCTGTACAGATTTTTGCAGAATGTCCAGATTTTTGCTTCATGTTTTTGGCCATTTTTTTCATAAAAGTGTGGTTTTCTGGAAAATTATTGGCAAATCATTAAAGACTGAAGTTAGACAATAATGCCAGTCATTTGAGTTTCAGACTTCATAGTCTTCATAAAATGCATGGTAATCCAAAACCTGTTATTGTATCAACTTACAAAGTTTGTTAAGAGCAATGCTTAAACATTTTCCCTATTTTTGGGCCTTTGTCCCTGTTTTATTTATGGCTTTGTCCAGGTTACTTGCCTTAAGAGGTTGAGGTCTGTTACTTCCTAGGAATGCTCACTCAGCTGGCCATTACTGAAGTGAAACTTCTTATGGGACCGTGTGAGAGCTTGGAGTGAAATGGAAAGTGAAACAGAAGTAAAGAAGTCAAATTGAGCCCACTAAGGGTGGATTTTGACTTTCATACTCTACCTTAGCTTTTCTCACACACACACACACACACACACACACACACACACACACACACACACACACACACACACACACACACACACACACACACACACACACACACACACACGCACACACACACACGGGCACGCACACATACACGGGCACACACACACACACACACACACACACACACACACACACACTCACACACACACACACACACACACACGGGCCATGCAGGCACCCACACACAGGCACACGCACACACACGCACACACACATCGACACACACACACACACACACAAACACACACACACACACACACACACACACACACACACACACACGCACACTCTATTACACTTTCAGAACGAGCGGTCCCCTCGCAGCAGCATCGGTTGAAAGGTTTCCGTACCAGCAAGCCATAGAAAAATGCTGGTAAATGTTACTTTTTATACTCTCGCTCTTCTTTTTCCAGTAGTAATATTGTTTATACTTTGTTTTTCCCTTTGCACTAAAAGTTGTTGTCTTGTATTTTCTTTATTTTTAAAGGCATGTGAGCCCAAACACGTGTATTTTTGGGTGAGAATATATTCTTTCAACAGGTATCTGTTCTGTAATAAAAGTTAGTGTAATAGATGCAGACTGCCAGTGGCTGTACTCATTAAATTCACAACCATTACAGCAGTTACAGTATAGTATGTGTGTGACATGGGTCTTTAATGCAGTAGTAATTTACTTGTCCTCATAGGAAAATTGTGAGTCATCTCTCTCTGAATAGAAAATATTTTTTCACCATCACTCCTCCAGAAGTGACCCCCCCTTTATAATAATGTGTACATATCCACAGAAACTTGGAAAATAATAGTCATCTAACAGTGTCGGTCTGTTTTTCTGATTAAAAAAACATGTGCGTGGTCACCACACGAGGTAGAAGTGAAACTTCCATAAGGAAGTGTGAAGGAAAGCAAATGGTACAGTGCAGTATATATAAACTTTCCTTCACACTTCCTTACAGAAGTTTCACTTCTACCACATGTGGCGACCACACATATTTTTGCTTACTTATTTCTTTTGTCAAGCAGTTGATGTTCCCCTTGTGCAAAGGCAATACTTGTCGCATCTTGTCCTTATTGCATCATCTGGTGTGTCCTACATAAAATCATCAGTGTCCCACACCATCTTCAGCTCTTCTAATGAGAAACTTACAACGTGCAGTTAAATTAAATAACCCGTAAGTTTAACAATCTAATAACAAAATAATTATACACAATTTGTTGCAGCTACGGTATAAAAACAGAAGAGAATTCAAATTCAAAGTTAAACATAAAAGGGAGAGGAGGTAGGAAGTGCCTACATTACTTCAAAGGTTTCTCCTTTGGGATGAATTATCATGATGAGAATCTCACACACCCATAGTATGTACCTTTATGTAGAATATTCCATCATTTTATATAATTAGGCAGTATGAGACAGTTTATGAGTAATTCAGTGTGACAGACTTGCTTCTATACTGGAAGTCTAGCTTGTATTGTTTACGGAGCCTGCGGCTGGATGGCTAGATGATATCGTCATATTTGTCCCAAGGACAGCTATTCTAAAAATGCATAGAAGTAGCAGCAGTACTGTTACGTGCCCTGATGGTGTTCGACAGTTTCTGTTGCATTTATCATAACAAAAGGCATCACGGTCAGTAATTCAATTCCCCGAGGTTCGGTGTTCAAATTAAGGCTTTGTTTGCTCTTCGTAAAAGAGACAAAAGACGTGAACACATTTTCTGATGCCTTTAGTTCTGCCCATAACTTTTCTAAGTTGCCACTACAAATACAAGGTATAACAAAGACTTTCCCTCTTGATTTTCTTGTTTGGGAATTAGAGTTGTAGCTGCACAGCCTGAAGAAAAGAAACAGATGAAAATACTTCAGGCAAAGAACACAGTTTAATGTCCAGACATAGCCTGTCATTTTAACTGTTTAGAGTTAGATTTACGTAAAGGAATGTGGCTTAGAAATCCTTCAGGCAAAAGGAACTGCCACTAAAAACGCGTATCCCATGGTAGAAGCTCACGGTTCAGATGATGGTAAGGTCTGCTAAGGTCTGCTTTTCTGTTGAGTTTAATTCCTAAATACAACAGAGTACATGCTGAGGAGGCCTTGCATGTAAAATTCCCTAGAAAAAAAGCTTTAACTGCTACATATATGGAAACTTTTTAGATATATAAGAGGGACAGGGATGCATCAGAGACTGTAGAAAGCTAACACCTTGTAAAAAGTCCATAACAATCTTGCCTTGCGTAAATGACCTCACTTAAGCAATGTTCTAGTGTTTGGAAAAGTGTCAGAATGTTGGGAGAATAGATAATCAATTGTCTATTAAACTTGTGCAGATAAGGCAGTCTAGTCAAAGGTGTCCTGGCTTCCTTCAAGACCTGAATCACTTCTGATGAAAATCAAAGGCTAGTGAAGCTTCCAGATGTTTCAGTAGTTGCATCCTACTGACAATTGTAGGTCTCTAATATTGCCCGTTCATATTTGCATTAGTAATTCCAAAAATATTTTTCATACAAGCAGTTTAAAGATTTTTGCCTTAAACCCTACATGGTAGGCAATGCAACTGCAGTGGTATGTGGCCTCTGTCTAATGGAGCAAAGGGATACATTAATTATTGTTCACAAACTATTTCTACTGTCATCATGTTTATATTTTATAAATATATTAACAACTAAGTGGCACAGACAGAATTGCTTTGCTTCATAACAAAGCTCACGCCTGGAGGAACAAAATACTGCTGTATGTGCATAGACTGATTAGTTCCTGAGATACTGTTAGTTGCGACTGTGGCCAAGTCAGCACTATTTACAGTATGTATGCAATGAAACCCAGGGCTCATTAACATTGCATGCTTTGAGGCTACAGTGTGAGATGAGGAGCTGCACATTAACAGCCATAGTAGGCACCCCCAAAAAGATTGTGTTAGATCAAGTCATTGTCACAGTAAATTATGTGACACTGTTGTAAACACTGAAGAAGCACAAGGCACTAAGGTAGCTGCTGTGAAACCACTCACATAGAGGATTACTCTGATGTGCTGTCCTGCTGTTCTAACTCAAGGATGCAGATGTGCAGAGAAATATCTTGTGGAAGGCAATAAGAAAAGTATGAGTAAAGTGAGAGGGGAGATGTAGAAGTAGGGCCACAGAAATAAACAGAAATGGCCAAAAGATTTCAAAAAGAGAGGTGATGACCAACTCAAGGATGTAGAACCCAATGGAGAGCAGGGTATGAGACACACACAGCTCTCAGTCTGAAGTCCTTGCCATAGAAAATGTGAAAACAGGGAGGATATCTGGTGTTCAGAACAGTAATTTGATTTATTGACCTATACTAGTCCTGACATCATTAGAGTTTGACCAGAGTGCCTGTTCTATAATGCAGATGACATGAAAAGAGCATCAAGCCATCCCTGAGGGGATTCGAGCCATCAGCATTTTTCAGTTACATGCTACCAAACCTTGCATTTCTGGGGTGAGCCTTAGAAACAGTCACACTGAAGGTATCGGTGAAGCACATAACAGGTGGATGTTATACATTCACAGAAGGGAAGCAGAAAAAATACAGGCATCATGGGATTAGAATCCATTACCTTCTACAATTACTTTCTACCAAACACTGCATTTGTGGGGTGAGTCTAAAAGCAGCCACAATGAAGTTGCAAGTGAAGCACATAGCTGGTGATCATTGCACACTCATAGAAGGGAAGCAGAAATATCACACAAAAAATCCACTGAGAGAGGAATTGAGTTTTCAGTCGTCTTCATATAAAGTCTACAATTTAGTTCATGTACAAGTTGAGGCATGGAAACAGTCAGATTAGAAGGGTGAGCTTTACCATAGTTCATATTTGCCAACTGCCATGAAACAAAATGTGACCAACGGTAGCTGAGGTGAATATGGTAGTGATTGGACTTAATATAGCTATACAATGAACAGTGCCATTTCTCGTTGGTTGCACATGGGCATTGGCAGTGCTCGTTGCGACCCATTGCACGTAGTACAATCACAAAAAAATAAATTATTTAGAAGCTCTTGTTGGGCATGTGTATGTGGTATATTAATCTATTTCTGAACAATTCAAAGATTGGAAATGGGAGTATAGGAAAGAGATGAAAAGGGGAGCCAAGTACGGAGTAGAACAGCATCTGAACCAATAAGGAATGAGCAGGATGGAGGTGGAGCAGGGAAACACTTACTTTTGTAAATAGAAGGGACAATTGGGGAAGGAAGTAAAGGAGGTAACAGGTTTAGGTTAAGTAGTGGGGAAGACAAATGTGACTGACAAGCATACCTCTCAACTTCTTAGAGCACGAAATCTGGACAAAGTCATTAATAAAAGTAGGACAAAGGCCCAAAAATAGGGAGACTTTTTAAATATTGCTGTTACAAACTTAGAAAGTTGATAGAATAACAGGCTTTATTTTACCATTAATTTTCTGAACAGCATGAAGTCTGAAACTTATATGCCCGTCATTATTTTCTAACTTTAGCCTTTAATGATTTGCCACTAATTTGCCAGAAAACCACAATTTTATGAAAAAAAAACAGACCAAAAATATGAGGCAAAAATCTGAATATTCTGAGAAAATATGTACAGTTGAGAGGTATGCTGATAGGGTGTGGGGTAACACAGTGAGGGAAGGGGATCACAGTGGTGAAGGAGGCATCAGATAAACTGAGGGAAGACAATGGTGATGGCAGGAGTGTATGACCAATGGGGTGAACATGGACACAAAAAGGTGGGGGGAACAATAGCTGGTGAGTCCCAGTGGGAGAGTACCTGTCAGTTTGGGTACTGTTACCACTGGACCCTGGCTTAGATGGTGGAGCCAGTGCTGGGCAAGGAGAGAACACAATGAATCACTGAGCATGATCTTCATTTGGCTGATGCAGGCATCCAAACTCCTATTGATGACATCCCCTACAATCTATGCCAGCTGCTGATGAGCAACAAAGGCATCACCTCCAGTTGTGCTGCAACTGTCAGGTACAACCGTGCCATTTTTCTGCACAGGATTACCTGGTGCATGTATGGCAGAAAATATAGAGAAAACTGTGGTAGGCTAGGACCCAGATGTGCTGGGTGCTTCCAACGATGCCGGTGGTGGTGGTGGAGCTGCTGCTGACACCTGTGGTGACTGACCGACCTTGAGTTATGTCCCTGGGCAAACATTTCTAGCACTTAATGAATGCTAACTCACTTCTAAAAAGAGTTAACCAACCCACTAGGGGGTCAAAATCTTCTTGAATTTATCCTTA
This sequence comes from Protopterus annectens, assembly GCF_019279795.1. Lineage (NCBI taxonomy): Eukaryota > Metazoa > Chordata > Ceratodontiformes > Protopteridae > Protopterus > Protopterus annectens. The sequence goes on along the minus strand of NC_056735.1, from coordinate 1,436,950,494 downwards.
CAACCATTGCACTTACCTGCACTACTCCTGTAGTATCCTCATCTGGTCAAATGTGATCACAAATTAGTAATTTTATCCATTCAGAGTACATGCTCATCAGTAATGAACACCTCCAAATTCAAGGACTTTAAAAATATAAACCTACTGAAACTATATGATGAGCTCTCAAACCTCAGCTGTAAGATGTTCAACCCCCATATGGCCTCAGCTGACATTTATGCCAATGGATTCCACTCCCATCAAACAAGTAACATAAAACAAGCAATCCCAATTAGAACCAAATGCTTTTAGTACTGTAAAAATAAACCACCTTCAAGGAATGCCAGCATAAATGATATCAGTAAATAAATGAAAAAAAAATAAAACCTGTAATCAAAATCTTTCCACATGAAACATCCATTAAAAAAAATCAGCCAAAATCTGAAAATTACTTCAAGGAAGATTAAAACAGATAAATTAAAATTAGCAAATGAAGCGAATGATATTTGTAAATCTTTCTTAACATCAGATGATTAAGGAATGACAAACAGCAATGTGTTGAATTTATTCATAATGGGGTTACTTACTGCAGCCCTTAAGTTATTGCTAATATAACTGCAGATAAATTTAGTGCCAGTTTCACTCCAAAAACAGGTGTGTCAGGCTAATGGGTCTACAGCTGCCTGCATAAGACAAATAGAAAACATTCTCCCCAATATACTTATACGCTCAAGAGAAAAATCACAAATCACTATAAACAAATCTAATAATACAGGTGACTCTCCATATTCAAATAGTTTAACTAAAGAATGGAATCACATCCCACTACCACTGAAATCCATTCAGAGTACAAACTCCTCTCAAGATTATTATGGAACATGCCCTAACTGTACTCTCTGAAGCTATAATATCACCTCTATGGGGCTCAGCAATGTACCTTGTTATTTAAATAAAAGTGTCAACATACCCTCTCTCAGAGCCTCTCCTAAATCTGTTCAAATTAAACATAGCCACAGGATATGATATTTGAGATGTAGAAGACAGCTGTTATTATGACACTTCATAAAGGGGGCCCTACCTCAGATCCTGGCAGATGTACACCCATCAACTTAATAAGCCTAATTTAAAAAACATGGAATATATTATATCTGATTCCATTAGATGTGACATAGAAAATCTTGTTGTTCTATACCTTCAACAGTATGGTTTTGTTGAAGGGAAATCGCATCTAATTCATTTTGTAAACTTCTTTGAAAAAGTCACTGAAGGTGTAGATAGTGGCCATGCAATTCACACAGAGTTCCTGGATCTGGCTGGCCAAAGCCTTTGATACTGTTCTCCTTGTGGGAATTGTAAACAAGTTTGAAGGCCCAAAAGCTGACACTTATGCAGTAAGATAGATAGTAAATGGAGCAATAGATAGAGCTCCTCTAGTTAAAGCACCAGGTACCACCTCAGAAAGCAAAAAGATGACTGGTGGAATTCCTTATAGCCCAGTACTAGGACCCTTCTGCTGAACATCTACTTCTCGGATCCACTAACATGTATATCTGGTTAGTGAAATTTAATAATAATTGCAAGATGGGTGTTGATGGGTGTTGATGTCATTCGCTTATCATCTGATATCATGTTACTACATCAAGGGCTTAAACATGTAACTCAGTGGTGTATTAGAAAAAGGCTTAAATTAAATGCAAAGAGGTTTATCATTATCACCTTTTATAAATAAATTTCAAAAGCAACGTACATTATATACATCCCCCACTTAAGACTGATATGATCATCAGAGATCTCCGAACCTTCATAGATAACACTCTATCCTCTGCCCATCATGTAGCCATAGTAGTCAGGAAATCCTTATGTCCAACACATTTAATAAATAAAGTTATCTCATCCAGATGAAAACAAGCTATAATTCCTGTATACTTTGCCCTGATCAGACCAGTTATAGAAGATAGTTTTAATTCTTTTATGTATTTGTCTATCCAAACACATCATACAGTTAAAAAGACCCCAGAGGTCCTAACTGGAAGAGATAACTGTACTAAAGACTACCAAGACTGTCTTGAAGCTCTATCACTATACACTATGTCTTCTCTAGACTTCTGCATTGTGGTTTATGTCTAGCATTATGTACTGTTAAGGTCTTTGCCCTTTTTGATCTCCTGCACCTTCACAAACCAAATAACTCCAGAAACACATAAAGTAAAGACTTGAATCTCAATCAGTAATAAATCAGGCACACTGGAGGATTAAATTTATTAGTCAATGAATCCCTTATTTTTAGAATAATCTCCAACTGCATATAAAACAGAATGGTACCATTTCTTCATTTAATGTAAACCTTGAAGACTAGATGGGTGCTCATAAATTCATCCTGGACCTGACTTGTTTTGCCCTCTTTGGAGGCAGGAGGTGTCCTACGAGTGTTGGTCTTGTCCAGGTGATTATGCTACATGAATTGACTGTGACTTTGGAACTCTGACTATATGGTGACCACACACCACCCCATTCCTAAATGGTTATGTGATGATGCTCCACAAGTGGTGGTAATACTATCCGGTACATAGCCACCTTACCATATATAGAAGTGTCATCCTCTGCCGTTATATACATTGATCCTTAAATTTTTATGAATGACCTTTGCACATGATCAAGGAGGACAATGCTGATTATCGTGCACATGTACCAGTTATATGACTGTGCACAATGTTCGTGATGCCTCTAGCTTGTCTGTAGCAGTTGTGCCCTAGAACCTTTACTGCTTCTTGTTAACTCATGGCACTCAGCAACTATGGATTGCAGTTCTTCACATCTACTAACAAACAACACAGTATACTCTATTTATGGGACCATGCATATTCATTTCTGACATTGACTGATTTCATGTTTTAATAATGATAATTATTTCTGTCTTGCATTGGAATGATATCAGGGTAAGAATATATAAATAAGAGGAGTTTGGAGTGAAGCTCCCTACATGTGGGGCAGAGAGGATTGTCACTCTGCAAAAATGCTTATTTAAAATATTTATTTGCTTACAACAGTTCCCATTTTCCTTGAAAACACTTGTTTAGACATTATATTTACTCAGAGTAAAGGGTTATGTGCAAAAATGTACAAGTTGTTGTATTTAGAGCTCATGCATTTCAAGGGAATATAGTAGTCCCTGGATTTACTCAATGGAACAGTACAAAGAATCATTAAAACCTAGTAACATAGATGGACCATTGTACAATTTTTGGTATAATTTATATACTGCCAAAGACATTCTAGGCAATTTGATGGATTGTTTCATTGCGCTTACATATAATAATGAATGATGTGGGTGAATTTGAGGATCATTGTTAGAAGAGGTTGCAAATTATATTGATTTGACTATAGATTATAACAAATGGTCTTAACTGGCTTCCATTTGACAGCTTTGTAACCGGTTATATTATAAATGCTGTATTTTCTGTATTATTAAAATCTTAATTTACTTTGTTATATTTTCAAGTCACGATTGAAAATTATACTTGTACCTGACACATTTACCTGGCTATCAAACAGATATAGTAATAAATACATGCTTTAAATCTCACTATTTTTAAAAGCAATCAACACTCTTTTAGATGCTCATTTACAACATTTGGCTAACATTTAGAAAACAAGCTTTTTCTGCCACAACAGATAATTTTATAACGTATATAGAATGCTTTTCATTGGTAATTCATCTGTTTAAATTAAAAATGTTATTGTTATTCTGTCACACCCAGTTCATTCATTCTGCTTGACATATATAACATATTTGACAGTATGTTAAATCATTAATAGGCCTTCCTTCTGACAAGTCTATAAAAATAGAACCTAGCATAATAGAAATTACTTTCAGTGATTAAATGTTCCTTTGCTAAGGTCTTCTTGAGATAATGATGGAAATTATGCAAAGTGACACTCTAATCATTGTGTTTCAGGTCTTTGTGCAGAATATTTTAAGTACCTCCATTAAATGCTTTGAATATGGACAGTCAGAGCCATTCTTTTCATAAGACATTCAGTGTAAAGATCTTTTCCCCAAGGAATGATTGCTTCAATTTGAGTTGATCTTTCAAAGAATGATCTCAGCATTACTAATGTAATTGCTCTTGCACATTTTTTTTCCTTTCTATTTTTACACATAAAAATATACACCTAGGAAACTAAATTATGTCTGCAGAACAAGCTTTTAACCTTTTTTTTATATATACAGCTTGTTTCAGGCCCATTCCCCAGTTAATAGGAATTAATGGTTATATAATATTTTGGTATGAAGAGACCTTAGCATCATGATTCTGTAAATGAAGTCTGACAGTTATTCCCATATGCAGTTTGTAAATAAAAACAAAAACATTTTTAATCTTTTTCTGGTATGCTGATTCACTTTACAGTGGAATGGTTGAGTACATGAAGGTGAACCCTCTGATTTGCAAGGCTGCATTTCTTTAGCTCTAAATGTCACTGCTTCATCTAATTTCTATCACAAGATATCTTCTGTTGGAGGTATATGTATAAACTAACCTATACCATGTAAGCCATGGAATATACCCAATGTCTACAGACTACATTATACACTCCATGGCTGCAGAAAGTCATGCTTTCTCTTCTTTTAATATGAATCTGATTACATACAAAAGCACTAATGATATGTATTCAGCAGGCCAAAGAATGTCCCCTGTCCTCTATAGCTGTTGACCTGACAGTGTGGTAGACAGAGATATAAAGAACAAGACAAGTTAAGCTTGGAGAAATGTGCCATAAATAAAATGAAGTCGGTATAACTGGACAATTGAAGAAGGCAGCTGTGCATACTCTAAAGACATAATAAAGAATTTTATTATATAAAAACTGTAGAATGTACCATCATATTTTGCAGTAGACTGTGTGTGTGTGTGTGTGTGTGTGTGTGTGTGTGTGTGTGTGTGTGTGTGTGTGTGTGTGTGCGTGTGCATGTGTGTATGTGCGTGTGTGTGTTTGTGCGTGTGTGTGTGTGTGTGTGTGTGTGTGTGTGTGTGTGTGTGTGTGTGTGTGTGTGTGTGTGTGGGGGTATAGGTCCATAGGTAGGTACTGGGCTATCTGCCCAAAGGCATATATTAGCCCAGCCACCTTGTGCGGTATTCACCGTCCCTTTGGTTATTTCCCTAGGCCCTTGATCTAGCAGCTAGTACCCTTGGCCCCTATCTAGTAGAGCTGTTGGTATGATCCCTGGTGTGAACTTTCTGTTACCCATTCACTCGTCAAGGCTCCTCTTGAAGAGTGATAGCGAGGGGCTCTGTCTTATGTAGATCGGGACCTTGTTCTATAGCAAGGAAGTCTTTGCGAAGGGAATCTATCCCTCCAGCATGTTCTATTCATTGGCATGCTGAGATTCATATCCCTAGCGCATGTAGCTCGAGTAGATTTGGTTTTGCTAAGATGGAGCATGTTCAACAGTTCTGGGTTGGACATGGCTCTGTATGTTAGACAGAGATTGCCTCTGAGAAGGCGGTATGCAACAGAGAAAAGCCTTAGTTTTTTTCAATCGTGCTGCATAGGGCAACTGTTTGAGGCCAGTAATCCTCTTAGTGAGGTACCTCTGTGGTCTCTCCAGCTGCTGGAGATGCCTGGCCAGGTACATTCCAATTGGTGCATTGAATTCAATAATGGGTCTGATGAGGGAAGGGTAGAGGGGCACCACTACATCCTTAGATCTTGATGCGAACCCTTTCGTGATCAGATGGGTCACATAGAAGGATTTTCTAACCACATTGGCAACATGGCTATCAAAGGAAAGCTGACTATCTACTTGGGTCCCTAGATCCCTTATTACTTCTTCAGATTTCAGGGGAGTTACCTCCTATGTGGTAGTTCGTGGGTACTCTGTTTTTTCCAAAGGGGATTACTGCGCATTTTTTAGCATTTAGCTTGAGACCATGGCTTTGACACCATGCATCAGTCTCATTAAGGCCCTTCTGGAGGATATCCATGTCATCCGGAGACTCTATTATAGCACCCAGTTTGCAGTTGTCCGCAAACTTGGTCAGCTACAGCCCTTCAGTGCTTACTTGTACTTCTGAGAAGTATATGCCAAACAGGAGGGGCCCCAGGACAGAGCCCTGAGGCACACCACTCATTACTGGTCTGGATTCGGACATAGATCCCGCTACTCTTACTTTGTGGGATCTGCCTGAGAGCCAGTTTGCGATCCATCTTGTGACGTAAGGGTTTATGCCCAGGTTGGTGAGTTTATCGATAATACCCAAATGGGGAATGGTGTCAAATGCTTTAGCAAGGTCAAGGTAAGCAGTGTGTACCTTCTTTCCCTTATCTATAGCCTGAGTAACAGTCTCAAAGAAGTCCACCAGGTTCAGAAGGCATGATCTGCCCTTGACGAAGCTGAACTGTGTGGGGTCAAGTGTTTGGAGGTTCCCAATCTCTCCATTTACGAGTTCCATAATGATTCGCTCCATTGCCTTACAGATCAGACTGGTCAGGCTTATTGGTTGGTAGTTTCCAGGGTTGGTTGTGGGCCCACCCTTGTGCAGTGGAACCACCATTGCTATGCGCCATTCTATGGCCACATCTCCTGTCGAGAGGCTGAGACTGAACAGGGTATTCAGATGCGGGGTTAATTCATTTTGGAGCTCGCTCATGACACAGCCCGGGACACCATCTGGTCCCATGGAGGCAGTGTTTTTAGCTTTAGATAGAGCCTTATTAACCAATGTATCAGTTATAATTGGAGTTACACAATCCCCTGGAATAGTAATAGGCCCTGCAGGTGGTAAGGGGGGGGGGGATTTGCACTGAACCTGTCAGCCAAGATGTTGGCAATGTCAGTGGGGTCACTGTATTTTGCTCCACTTTGTACTAGCTCAGAACAGACCTGAGCATTGCCATTTAGGTTTTTAACGTAGCCATAAAAGGCCTTATGGTTATCCTTGGCATCCTTGGCAACTTTCTTTTCGAAATTGGCTTTAGTTGACTTGATGAGGGCCCTCAATTTCTTACTAATGCTGATCAGGGATTATTTTTCTACTTGAGATTTGGCCTTTTTTGTACAAGTCTCCTCCTTTTATTGTATAGTTTGCCTATGGCCGGGGTCCACCAGACTGGTTTCTTCTTGCTTGAGGAAGGAGTCTTGGTTTTATTTGTGATAGCACGGTCCATGCAATCCTGAAGATGTATATAAAGTGCCTTGTTGTAGGATTCTGCATCCTGGATGTCATTATCCTTCTGCAAGGGAATAGTGAAGCTTTCCACTTCTGACGCAAGTAGTTTGGAGTTTGCTTTGGAAAGGGTTTTTACGATGGTTTCTTTGACTGGGGGAGGTGGAGGGGTGAGGATGTCCAGGGTTATCAGTTTGCGGCCTGATCTGACCAGAGAGGGAGTGATAACGGGTGTGGTACAATGGGCACCCATATTTGTGATGACTAAATCCAATATGTTGTCCCCTCTAGTGGGAGAACATACCAGTTGTTCAAGGGCATTTGAATTTATAAATTCTATGAACCGCTGGGCATAGGAGTTAGAACTTTGGTAGTTCACCCAGTCTATACCAGGGTAGTTGAAATCACCCAAAATGATGGTGTTTGGTAGGACCTTTATATTTTCCAATGCCTCAAGGAATGCTGAGTGAGCATCTTGGGACATGGTGGGCAATCTATAACAGGCTACGACTTGAAATGTGGTTTTGCCTGCTGACAGTTGCGCATGGATGATCTCTGGAGCATCATGCTGCGCCACTAACCTAGAGATGTGAGTATCCTTGATGAATATGGATACACCTCTGCCCTTTGTACTGCGATCCAGTAACTGAGGCCGGAAGACATGATATGAATTGTAACCTGGTAGTGCTGGGGTGCTCTCTGGAGCCTTGAACCAGGTTTCCGTCACTGCACAAACATCGATTTTCTCCATACTGAGGAGTGCCTTGAGTGCGTGCATTTTGAGGTTGAGACTGCTGGCGATGAGTAGTATTACCCTTAGTTTTTGGTTACCTGTGCTGGTTACGGTGGTTGGTTTGTCCTTTGAGCCTTGCCTAAAAAAGGCACTATGGGGATGGCAAGAGCCTTGGCCAGTATTCGAAAGCCTAGGGGTGACAGGTGCAAATCCTCTGGTGAAACAGCAAGGCTTGTCTATCATGTCAGCCCAGGCAGACAGACACTGGATCCCCTTAGAATGACACCAGAAGCTTAGCCAATTGTTGAAATTGATCATTTTGTCTTTGTATTGTGGTATCATTCTAGGTGAAGGTAGTATGCTACTCAAGGTCAGGGTCATACCAGCCTGTGCTACATGATCAGAGAGCTCCTCAATGTCTCTTTTCATGTAGTCCAGGGAGGTATGTCTTAGATCATTCACACCAACATGTTCAATGACAACGTCATACTTGTACTTGTTCTGGAGTGACCCAAGTGCCTGCATTATGTGGTGGATCCTAGCACCCGACAGGCAACTGACAGTAACCTTCTCCTTGTTCAGCCTGGTGAGTGGAACATCTGTGTGCCTTACTATAGAGTCTCCCATTACTAGCGTGTTGGGTATGGCGTTTTGCCTTAGGGGCTGTCGTGAGGCACACTGCTGAGGTGAATTATGTGTTTTCTGGCTTGTGTTTGGAGGTGCTTGTCTGCTTTGGAGGGCCCTGTTTCTTTTTCAGATTGGTACCTAGTGCCTCCAAATATGTTTTTGTGTATTTATGTGTATGTTTTGCCGGTGCTTGTTTTGTAGATCCATGTGTGACTGGTGGTGTGATGCTAATGTGTCTCTTCTCCTCTTGACTGTCTGTTACAGTTGAAACGAGGTGTTCAAAAGGCAGGACAATTTAGTATACAAATTACATTGCTTCATTCACCCTTAAAATAGTCAATGTAATACTCTGCACTGTATGTAAACTTTGCTGTAATACTGATATTTGACATTTTATTGGATTTCATTGTTGCTGTCTAGGGAAAGGCATTATTTTTGCATGAGAAGTGCACGTGGAAAACTGCATGCTCAATGTGACTTACAAAGTTTCATTGTGATGTGAAATTAGGAAACTGAAGCACACTCAGCAGAGAATCTCACATTAATATTCACGTATTTGTACTGCTAGATTATTGAAAAGTGAAAAATATATATTCTTATTTGATGTGTTCCTGGTTTATTTGAAGAACTTTGAAGAATTGCAAATGAGTTCAAGGCAAAATGCTGCAACCTAGTTTCATAGTTTCAGCAAAAGTGTGTTCACGCCAAAAGGCAGACATGAGGCACATATACCAGTGTGCCTGTTGAAAAGATTTTTAATTTTACCCACAAATCTAGCCTACTTTTAAACAGATTTAAGAACTGAATACATCCAATAGAAAAAGGAAGCTTATTCCAACAGTTTGCAATAAATATGAATACAAATCTCTGTCTCCTAGCAGGCAGTAATATGGACTTTATAGGAGCAGTAATTATTTTTAATTATACCATGACCCCCCCCCAAAACGTGCACGCTGATTGGCCAGCGTGCACATTGTAAATCGAGTTATACTAATGGAAAAAGGTCCGTCCCGGACTTTTTCCATTAGTATAACTCTACTAAAACACTGTCTGCTATGTTAAATGGGTTTAACATAGCGAGACAGCTAAAATAAGCAACGGAGATCTCCGTTGCTTATTTTAAAGCTGTCTCATGCTAAACCCATTTAACATAGTGAGACAGGTTTAAAAGCAACGGAGAAAGCAAGATCTCCGTTGCTTTTTACCTTTCGCTATGTTAAATGGGTTTAACATGGCGAGACAGTTTTAAAATAAGCAACGGACATTTCCGTTGCTTATTTTAAACTGTCTCGCTATGTTAAACCCATTTAACATAGCGAGACACTAAAAAAAAGCAACGGAGATCTTGCTTTCTCCATTGCTTTTGCCCACAGCTCTGATGTACTGCGCAAGCGCGCAGTACATCAGAACTGCCGCGGATGCCAGACATCTGTGGAAAGGCAGTAAACAGGCATTATACTATGCCATTATTTAAGAAAAGTAATAGTTTCTTTTCTTAAATAATGTCATGGTATAATAGCAATAACCCACTTCTGGGTGTGGGTAATGCTGTATTTACCCACGGTTGGCTTTGTTTGGTAAACCACGCCAACCGTGGGTAAATCCAGCATTACCCACACCCAGGCGTGGGTTATTGCTATAACAATTGGTCATTTTCATATAACTCCAGTCCCAACTTTGGTCTTAACACAGGACTGCACAGGGCTTTGGATCCTAAATATAATCTGTCCCTAATATACCTATAAGTAATGCATTATAATGCCAAAAACTTAAAGACACTCAGATTATCTCAATTTCCTACTAGAAGATATTATGCCCCCAGAAATTATAAGAATATACTCAACCAGCAATAAATCTTCCTTGATATATATCCCAGCTCATAGCAATTATACTTAATTATTGGTCTAATATGCGAGACATCTATCTCTGTAAAAGCAAGTGGTGATCTACTAGACAAATTCTGACTATAAATCTAGTAGTATTTAACAACTTAGACCTAACAAAAGCAGATTATTCCTAAAGGATATAAATTATTGTTAAAGGAAATCCCAAGAGTTTTTTATGGTTTCAGAAGCATTCTGGTCTATCGGGTCTATATTGGAACATCGAATATTTAACAGTTCGAATCACTAAAGGTCGACCCTTAGTGATCAAACTTTTAAAACATCGAATGTCCCCCCCCAAAAAAATTAAAACAAAAAACCCCCTAAATGGTGTAGGTGGGGGGGCTGCACACCCCCCCGCTACTTAAATATACCAACTCCGAGATCGCACTTCAGTGCACTACAGTGCGGAAATGTAAAATTGCCATTTCCTACACTGTAGCGCGATCTCTGAGTTGGTATATTTAAGTACCGGGGGGTGTGGGGGGTGAAGGAGGCTTGCCCCCCTACTTACAGCAATTACTTTTCATTCTTGTCATTTTTTAAATTTTTTTATTACTAACTCGATGTTACTGAACTTGATGATATGGCGTTGACCATATCGTATTCGATGTTCATTAGCTTTGAGTATGTAATATAGACCTGGTCTATCAAAGTGGTAGTATCCAGTTTGCAAAGTGCAATGTTTAAAACCTTACACTTATTAGTATTAAGGAACAGAACATTAGCATTTAACCATGATATACTTCCCAAGTATACATTTAATAGTAATATAGTTTCCTTATTAGTAATATCACACCCAGCCTTTATGGTTTCAGTATACTTGGGTGTCCAATATTTGCATCAACATGTAAGGAAAGAGAATATATTGTTAAAGAATATTGCACCCAGTACCAAGCCCTTTGATACTCCAGTACATACAATTGCCTATCCTGAAATTTGACCATAGGTTGTTGCATGCTATTTCTAGTTAGAAAGTCAAACTTGAATCCATCTGACTATGTATGGATTGACTCTCCTGCACTGTAGATGTTTAATAATGGTATCATGTGATATGCTTTTAAATGCCTTGACAAAATCTAAATAGACTGTAGGCATTATAATTGTGACTCTTTCCGAGTAGTATTTATTGCTATATGAAAATTATGTCTGGGATTTTATGTAGGAAAAACTAGTATAAAATGAAATGAGAGAGTGTATGAGCATGTAATGGACATTAAAAAGGGTAAGAGTATTAATGCCTAATTTAGACATACTAGTGAGTGCCCAACACAAACATTCAAGTTCAATGTTATAAAACAGGTAGTAAAAGACCAGCAGAGGGGGTTCACAGTAAAAGAACATTTGAATAAATGTTATTTGAAATGGCAATTAATTTTGAATGCCATGAATTCCCCTGGACTTATTGAGTGCTGTTCTATTAATTCTGTTTTGAAATTGAGACATTTGGAGGTGTAATTTTCAATTTTTGTGACATAAATACTTTTTAGTATCTGTTTCAGTATATAATATATATATATATATATATATATATATATATATATATATATATATATATACAAAAAGAGTTTTTTATGCAAACAGTTTTTTTAAGACTCATGGTTGTCAAGTGAAGTAATTAGTGATATCAAAGTTCTTATTTTATTTCATTGGTTGAACTTAACCAAAGTGATGTATTTAAAGTGTGTATTATATTTGAATTCTTAGTTCTAAGGACGTCTTAACATAAAGATGAAAACGTTTAACTTTTTGAAACAAATTGTGGTTTTGGAATTCTGTGTTTTTCTCAGGAAGATGATGGATATTTTCAATTCCTGCAGCTTCACACAGATTTTTATGGTTTGTTTTGTTCGTATTTTCCTGGGGCCAGTACGTGGTTTGTGATAGATGCAAAGCTAAATGATCCATAATCTGAATTCATATCAGATCACCATTAACCAATAACCATTACATGCTCATACACTCTCTCATTTCATTTTATACTAGTTTTTCCTACATAAAATCCCAGACTCCAAGGTGGAGAGATTATTCTTTCCTGCAGGATGTGTTAAATGAAAATGGATGAAGGGCAGGTAGAAAAGTGTTTAGATGGGTATTTTAGAGCTACACGGTTATGGCTCCAATATGTAGCATAGGCAGAAAGCTATAATTCAAAGTGGAAGAGGATGATTATGAACAGAGGGAAGTTCAAGAAATAAGGAGAGAGTGGGATTTTGGAGAGACATCCTTAAGGAACAATAACCATACAGAATATTATATTCATAATGTAGCAGAAAGTATACTAAGAACTAAGCCAACACAGGAATGGAGAAAGGATATTCTGCCAATTGGGATGACTGCAATTTATGGTACAGAGAACAGGCAAGAGGGGGTTGCAGGCAGTTTACTGAAGCAAAATGACAAAAGAACCAAGGCATTCGGAGCAAATAATTAGAGAGGAAAGAATAACAGAATGGGAAGTGGCAAAGAATACATTTGGACTGTTGGTTAGAGATTGCTTCTCTTATCAACTATTGATATCAGAGTGTAGACAAAGAGAAAGGAATAGGGGGATCCTAAGTGAAAGACCAGCACTGGTAGTGTTTTAGTAGAATCTAGAACAGTAGTTGCTGTTAAAAAGGGATAGTTAGTAGGGCACACAAAATATTACATGATAACTATAGGAATCAATCGGATGAAGAAAGGAAGGTTTGAGAAGAGAGACTGGATAAGCAATTCACAAAGAAACAATTGTAGGATATATGCATGGCTCCCAAATATGCAATAAAGTCTAAAAGATTTAGGATTTTTACTTGGTAATGCTTGCATAGCTATTCTAATATGCTGAGCAGACTCCACAGAAGTTTTCCTTGGGTAGATTGCAAATGTTGGAGGTGTGATGGAAAAGAAAGAGGTAATTTGGAACATATTTGTTTGGGAGGGTAATGTGTTGGCAGACTTGAAAATTCTGTGCAGACTACTCTGTCAGAAATACTGAGTGATCCAATTTGTGTAATTAAGGAAATTATTTTTTTTTTTTTTGCTGGGATACAGAATTGGAATTGAAAGACATTGTAAGGCCTTGTTGAGTTTGATTTCCATTTTCTAGTAATTGCTTTTTTGGCAGCCACCATAACCAAAGTCTAAACCAACTATGCCAGAAGTGATGAATATAGTAACAGAGATAAAAGGGTAGAAGCAAATTACATAGAAAATTTGAATAGTGGGAACAATACATGCAGAATAATGTTTTGGAGAAGGAAAGAGGTTTAAGGGAAGGCAGGAAATGATTGGAAGTGACTGTATGTAAGATTATATGTGATGTATAATGTTTACAACTGAAAATATGTCAATATGGTTTGTTTTAATTTATATAAATGTATGACTGCCTATGTCATAAGTGATAATTCAATAACGATGTTTCTTGCTTAAAAAAAAAAAAAGATCAAATAGAAAGTCTGTGATGTAACAAGTAAATTGGGCTGAAATATTTTCCCATATAGCCAGTGTTCTTAATTTTCATTCGTGCTCTCTTAATAGTTTCATTTCAAATAATAAGACAACTTTTATTCCAACAGCCTCAGTTGTGCTACTGATATGAAATTAACCAATCAAAACAAAATAAGGGTCATGCTGCTGAACGCTAAGAGCTTAAACCAAAAACTGCACTCCCTGGAAGCACTTTTGTCACTAGAAGATGTAGATGCCTGTGCAGTCACAGAAACCTGGTTTAAGTCCTCGGAGAGTACCCTGGCCCTACAAGGCTACAATGCCTTCTATACCTTTAGGTTGCAAAATGAACGTGTGAAAACTAAAGGAGGCGGTGTGTCAATCTATATTAGAGATAAATTCACCTCACATCTATTTAGATGGGATGACTCGATGGATTTATTCCAGGTCCAGGTACTGGTGGGTAAGACTCCCATTCATGTCCTAGCCAGTTATAGATCCCCCTCCATGGGTCAAGATACCCATGAAGTCTACTTATCCAAACTGAAAACAATCTAAATTTTTCCAAACACAATAGTTATGAAGATTTCAATTATCCCGCCATCAACTGGGAAACTTACTCTAACCCAAACTCACTAGCACAAAAGTTCCTTGACTTTGTGAATTCAAATGCCATGGAGCAAATTGTCCATACCACAGCAAGAGGAACAAACTTTCTAGATCTGCTCCTCAGCAACATGTTAAACAGGTGCACTGCTGGAACTGTTGGACCCTCATTAGTTAAAACTGACCACAGATCAGTCACCTTTGAATTTACACTAACCCCAGAACTGACAAAGGTTGAAATCAAACTAAAAAAACTTCACCAAGGCAAACTATACCCTCCTAGGTGAAGGTATAAATGCATTCAAAGCTCCACCCTAAGCTGAAAGTGTTAACTACACCAAGGCTTACACTATTTCCCTGTACAAACACTTGTATAAGTGTATAAACTTGGCTGTACCAGATAGAATCAAAGCCACAGCCACAAGTAAAACCAAGCTGCTATGGTGGACTTCCAGCATCAACAAACTCTACAATAAATGTAAAACGTTGCTGTACAGGAAAACAAAGACAAGGACCCAACAATGAGAAAGCACCCTCCTCAGCCTTAAAAGGCAAATAAGACAGTTTGTCAAATCCTCCCAGAGCTCCTTTTAGAGAAACCTAGCAAGTATTGCCAAGGATAACCATAAGGCATTTTACAGCTATGTATGTAACCTAAAGGGTAGGAGCCAAACATATGCAGAACTGGTGGCCAACAGTATCACACACACTGACCCCACAGAGATAGCGAACCTGCTAGTGGATAGGTTTGGTGAAAATTTCACTCCCTTATCCCCTACTAACTTACAACAAACCCTCCCCAAAACTCCCCCCAGCCACCTTACATATCTGAAGAGCAGGTCCTCAAAGTCCTGTTCATGGCAAAGAACATGGCCTGTATGGGACCAGATGACATCTCAGGCTGTCTTTTAAACAGGCTAAAACATGAACTAGCATCACCACTAAGTACCCTTTTCAATCTTAGTCTAACCACAAGGTTTGTTCCTTCAGAATGGAGAACAGCTACAGTTATTCCCCTCCACAAAGATAGCCTAGCAACAGACCCAGGGAATTACAGACCCATAAGTTTGACCAGCTTCATCTGTAAGACCTTGGAACATATCATTATGGATCTCATAAATAAAGACTTACGTGACCTTCAAACCCTGGATCCTACCCAATTCGGCTTTGTGAAGAGCAGATCCTGCCTGTTAAAACTGGTGGATTTCTTTGAACGTATAACCAAGGCCATTGATGAGGGCGAATTTGTGCACACACCATACCTCAGCTTGGCAAAGGCTTTTGACACGATCACACATTCAGGCATTACCAGTAAACTTAGCAAACTGAATGAAAACCCCTTCACTGTAAGATAATTTGCCAACTGTCTCACAATCCAGACACACACTATCAAAGTGAGTGACTCCACATCAAGCAGCAGACCTGTCACCAGTGGGGTGCCACAGGGGTCAGTGTTGGTCCCCCTACTGTTTGGCATATGCTTCTCAGAAGTTCAGGTCAAAACTAAGGGGTTGTGGCTAACCAAGTTTGCAGATGACTGAAAACTAGGTGCAATCATTGAATCCCCAAATGATGTCAGTATACTCCAGGATTGTCTCACATAGAACAATGACTGGTGTATTCATCATGGTCTCAAACTGAATGCAAATAAATGCATCATCATTCCTTTTGGCACAAACAATGTCCCTTCACACTATCAAATCAATAACAATATCCTAAGTATCCATGAAGTGGTAAGGGACCTGGGATCACAGATTGACCGTGAACTTAACTTCGACCATCATGTGTCTCCCATTGTAAGGAAAGCTTTCCACATAGTTCACTTGATTAGTAAAGGCATCACCTCGAGAGCAAAAGATGTTATAATGCCCTATATTTGGCACTCATCTGGCCCATAATTGAGTATAATTCCCCATTCGGTATGTACTGTACAAAGCACCTATCACAATTAGAGAGACGTCAGAGGTTTCTAATAAAGAAGATTAAGGACCTCCAGCATATGCCTTACAATGATCGATTGTAATCCCTGTCACTATACTCTGTATCATATAGATTTCTTAGGGGAGACTTATGCCTGGCCTACAGAGCAACCTAAGACCCAAGCCTAATCAGCTTACTGCATATCCGTAAATCAAATGGGTCTAGGGCTACTCATTCCAGGGACTTAAATATAGCCTGTGACTTAAATAGGACATGATGGAGGGACAGACTTATCTCCCAGTGACTACCACATCTTTAGAAGAGGCTACTAATTCATGTGAAACAGAACACCTCTATTACACTGTTCAAGAGGAACCTGGATGAGTGGATGGGGCACTGTAAATTCTTACTGGAGATTGCGCCCAAAACCCTCCTGGATATGGGCAGTCATCGGTAAATGCAGTCTTAGGTACTGAGTAGTACCTCTTATGGTATTACATTGAATTTAAATGGCTAGGCTTAAAATGACCTTTGGGTCAGTAGACTAGTAATCCCCTATGATCCTATGATAAAGGTGGCTTAGGAATTAAGTTTTAACTGCATTAAGGAAGAAGGGTAAAAGAAAGGTGGCATGTGCACACAAACAAACACATAGGCTTAATCATCAGCAGGCGAGATATTGCAGTGAGATAAAACTTTCATTGGTGAGAGTGACTGGAAGATAAATAGAAAATGGGAAGGGAAACGCAAGGAAAGGAAGACTATAAAATGGGAGAGAACAATGATATGGGGGTCCTGCCAATCCAGCCCACAGTTGAAGTAGCTCTAAAGTCATTCATCTCACTGACTGACATCAGGAGTGGGTATAACCTTCAGTGGTCTGATAGTGGTGACTGGATGAACACTTGACTCTTCATAGGTATATACTAGCCTAATGACCACTGTAGACTTTTTAAGCCTAGCCTTGCATTCCAAATCTCTGACAGGTTTTGGTACCTTTTGTGGTATAAGCAGGGGCTTGGTTAATGGAACATTTACAAGAAGGGACCTGGAAGATGAACCAATTACAAGCTGCCTTTGTCCACTAGAGACATATGTTCTTTACCAGGGATGAACTTCCTGGTCTCCATCCAATTACCCAAGTTGCACTTGAATTGGGTTTGGAAGGAACGCTGCTTCACATGGATAGGGGAGCCTGTTGCAGAGAAGGAGTACTCTCTGGGATACATACCTGCCTTTCTATCATTTTGTGGTCTATAATGACACATTCCATGGTCTTACAGATGAGACTGGTCAGACTTATGGATCTGTAATTCCCTGAGTCTGTTGCTAGGCCACCTTTGTGGAAGGGAATAACTGTAGCAGTTCTTCATTGTACAGGAACAAAGCCTATGGTTAGGCTATGATTCAAAAGGATAATTAGCGGTGATGCTAGTTCATGTTTTAGCCTGTTTAGAAGAAAGTCTGGGATGTCATCTGGTCTCACAGAGGCCGTGTCCTTTGCCTTAGACAGGGATTTGAGGAACTGCTCTTCAGATATCTAAGGTGGGGTGGGATTGGAGAAGGGTTTGTTATAAGTAAGGATGGGATAAGGAGTGAAATTTTCACCACACCTATCCACTAGCAGGTTCACTACCTCTGTGGGGTCAGTGTGTGTGATACCATTGGCCACTAGTTCAGCACATGCTTGGGTCCTACTCTTTAGATTACGTACATAGCTGTAAAAGGCCTTATGGTTATCATTGGCAATACTTGCTAGGTTTCTCCCAAAGGAGCTCTTGGTGGATTTGACAAGTTGTCTTATTTGCCTGTTAAGGCTGAGGAGGGTGCTTTTCCATTGTTGGGTTCTTATATTTGTTTTCTTGGACAACAACTTTTTGCATTTATTGTAGAGTTTGTTGATACTGGAAGTCCACTATTTGTTATCAGTTTAGCTATCACCACTCTAAGTTCTGTTTATGGGGTTGCATGAACCAAAGAAGACCTTAGAGTGGCTGCTAAGCTGTTATTATTCCTTGTGACATTCTGATGTTCAGCTTTTCTGGAACATGTACTTGTACCCACCTGTCTGACACACAATACTACAACCTTCAGTAAAAAAAGAGGACAAATCAGCTTTACCTTTTTAACCAAGGATTTCAAAATGCTTCTGATGGAATTCTTCTTTGGTACACAAGAGCCCCCCCCCCCCCTTCAAGGGACCTTTGCTACAAGGGTGAGGGGTGCAATCAGGGTACTTGTTCCCCTTAAGAACCTAAGCAGGATTTTGGCTCAAAAATGGTGGTTTGTCAACAATTTTTTTTTTTTTTTAGCATTGTGCCAATAATTTTTATAACCATAGCACATAGTTTCATTTCTGGAACATTTTTTAGAAACAGTTCTTTCTTTAATTCAAATTTTCAAACTGTTTTTTGGAAGGAATTGCTATGCCAGAACTGTAAATTATAACAATTGTACATAACCTATGAAAGATCCCTATATATAAATAGTGAATGAATAATGTTTTGTCAATATTTTTTATAACCATAGCACATGATTACATTTTTGGAACTTCAATGTTTTTTTTATTTTAAACTTTGAACTCATTACAAGTCATGCAATCCTTATGCATGGTGCACTAATTTGAAGTCTTCTGGTGGCCAGGCTTAATTTATAACTATCCAGGCTTTAATCTAGTGTGCTGATATTTCCTAGATATGTTTCTAGTTCTTCACACATATATATGACAGCTAGACTTCTTTGATTTATATTTCCAGTTTCTCACTTCCTGTTAATCATTCCAAGGCTTTAGCTTATGTCTATTGTGTTCCTTAAATTGCATGCAAACCAACAAAAACAATACAGATACAAACTATATACATTAGGTTCAATTACTTGTAACCATGCCAATGACAGAACAATCATTCCCTTACTTTCTTCTTTAATTCTGCTACTGCATTCATTTCTTTATTTTGGAAATTTCACATTTACACCATTTTCATCAGTAATTTGTTTTAACCTTGATCTACCAATTTAAGCTCAATTTATTTTATTTCTTCCATGATGCTTCTTAGCCTGTCTAATCTAGGTTTCTCTTTGGATTTCCACTTTCTTTGTCTTCAGGATTATAAGTAAGATCAGCATTTTTAAATATCTTGGAACTTGACATTCTATCCAACCTAACATCATTAATTCTTTAGTAAAAAACATATTTTACCCTTAAACATTACTTTAATCTTGTACCCCTGAAAGAAAACTTTTCAAACGCTTACACCAGCAAAAGTATGTTCACACATCCCCCTTTCTCTTTTATTGTACCGCTAATACATGCCATCTAGTGTTGTGAACATATTTTGAAGCCCAGCTGAGCTAGTACAATATTTGTACAAACATTTCCACCTGAATATTCTTACCTCCTTGCTTTTGTCATATAGTGAGGGGTTAATCATATTTCCTTCCATTGATCATTTGCGTAATTCTTTTGTTAAGTATTTGCTAACAATATCTGGTACACAAATTTTTGTTCCCTTTCAGCACTCCCCATATATTAAGTATATTTCTCTTTAACTGCCTTGCTCTAGCTTCTGTAATGTATCTTAACGAGCTTTGGTTGAGGGTTCCTGTTTGCAGCTTTTTGGAATAATATTTTGTTACATCCCCTCTGCACTGACCTTTATACTGTCCTTAGCTTAAGGATAGTGATACAGAGAGTTAGTTTTAAAATTAGCTCTGCAGTGTTGTGAATATTTTATCATTAAAGACAAGATCTATAGCTTCTTGGAGAGGTCAGTGAGCCCACAGCAAGATGACTTTACACTGGAAAGGCTTTGTACTTTCTATTATGATCGTATCATCGGGCACCAAGGAGGTAGACTGCACAGTGTTTTGCACTGTTTAGGAAGACTTTTCCCCTTGTAAGATGGTTATAATGCAGTGCACTCAGAAATGGAAATGACTGATTATAAACTTGATAAAATACTGGCCTTGCTGATCAGACTAATTGTGGTGATGGCTAGCTTAAAAGAGACTTCCCAAGGAGCAACCAATCAAATAGCCAAACTGCATAGTGAAGTGGACTGTATATAAGAAGAACAGTGAGTCATGGTCACGGTTCTGCTAGAAGAATGGTTTGTGTATGAACAGCTACAATGGGAGGTACAGCACTTATGCTGGAAGCTGCAGGATTAAGTCAAGGTAGAAGCACCTTCATTTCTTAGGCCTGTCTGAAATGACTGTAGATTGCAGTTTGAGACAACGTTTAGAAGCTGAGCTGACCAGTCTCCCAGCATAGCCATATTTGTAAAAGATTAAACTAGACAGGGCATATTAAATCATCAGAAATGATCATTAAGGTAAATGATTATGACAAATCATTGTTCCTATGCTGTGTGCTTTTTCCTGCCATGTCTACTGCCTTTTTTTCTAACATGTTGCCTGCCAACATTTGGGCTTTCGCACCCATCAGCAAAATTCATTAATATCCCCATATTGAGTATTTCCCTATTAGGGAGAGGGCAGCAGGGGAGCATTGCACAGACAAAAGTGGTGGGGGCTGTGTCCTTGCAGGCATCGCAACAATGATGGCATTTGCTTTAACCTTACCTCCCACCCTGGTGGATGAAGTGCGTGCCCACATTATGGCATGTGTATCCCATGCCCTTCCCTTCATTGTCATGCTTACAGTCGTACACTTGAAGGAGACTGCCATCAATGACGTGGGATCACAAAGCACACATGCCCCAATCCTGTGGCTACTTGTATGGTGCAGGCCTCCATTTGCACAGCAGCAGGTTAGCCTGATCATGGCCATAATGTCTCTCCCCATGCACTGGCAAGCTGCCATATACTGCACACTCCCATCCTCTCCTGTATGATATTTCCACTGCCAGAGGCACTGTTTAAACGTGGGACATCTAGGTTGCAGTCATGCTTTTATTCCTCTGGGTCATGAATAGGCACACAAATCATGTTAAACTTTGCAGTTGTGGTACTAAGGAGTGACTACTGAAGGTGAAAAGCAAACAGAGTGGTATGAATCTGTAGGGAAAGTGCAGGGGGTTCATTTTTTCATCTCAGACTTTTTAATAACATTTAACAATATTACAACTTCATTTAAAGTAGTAATGCAACCAGTCACATATATTACATAGTTATAACAAAAAATGTACAATTAGCAACAGTAAAGAGAAAGACAAAAAAAAAAGAGTTCAAAACTGACAGGGTATAAAAAACAACCACAAGTAACTGAAAACTTAGAACTCACAGTGTTTACAAGGTTGAAGCTGTGTCACTTAAAATTCTAAGAAGCCCCTTACAAGCATGGCATTCATATACAACACATAAAAATAAATTAAAACTTTGAGTATCAGATGTAACTAACCGATTCTCTTTCCTAGTACCAAATTAAATGATGTCTACAGATTCCTACTTTTAGATCCATGGTGGTAAGTTATTCCTAAACCAGCTGCTGACCCCTTACTCTTATTCATAATTTACATTTTGTGTAGACTTAATCAGCATTCGTAGATGAGAGCTGACACATCCATTTTCTTCTTATGGCTTTCTTGCCTAAGAGTAGCAAAACACTGAATATTGCTAACTTGTTTTGTGTGTGAACTCCTCTATATCATAATGAGAAATGCTTGCATATTTATTTTTCTCAACCAAGAGAATATAAGACGTGTAACCTGGATATCAGAGTGAAACTGTTGCAGTTTTTTAAAAGACCAAAAATTTGAGTCCAGTCTTCCAGTGAACCACTGGTATTCCTCCAGTGCAAACCATTGTAGAATATAACATATGTAATCGAGATGCAGTACTAAAACAGGGGTGGAGGTGCTGTCAGAAAAAAAATATATATGTCTGTCTGGCTATCTCTGTCTATCAGTCTCAGTGCGGCTAGTTGCATATTTGAGACAGATCACCATTGTGTCCCAGGTCTATGGCAATATATAAACTCCCAAATGTCTTATCCAGGCCCTTCTTAATTTATCCATTTTAGTTATATGGATTGTTATCAAAATCTTACATGCCTGACTAAACATATATTTCTATGAGGGGGAGAGTCCCCTTGCCCATAGAATCCATTGCATTAATAAAGGTCTGTATTCTTATTTAACAGTTAGTTTAATTTTTTAAGAATATTCACTAATCTTTTACATTTAATATAACACCAAATTTTATTTTAAACTGTTTTCATTTTACACCTGTTGCTGTTCAATGATATTTTCTCCGTTTATAAACCATCCTAGCATGCCCCCTTCATTCTTATTCAGATTTTTAACTAGATGAAAGGGAGGGGGGGTTAATTCATTTCTCCATGGCAGTGTATTTGTTTTTTTTTTTCTTTTTTTGAAGAATCTGTTTAACCCTATTAATCAGTTATTCACAAACTTCAGATCATTAGGTCTATATCTCACTCTTTTTATTTAACATTATAGTGTATAACTCATTTATTCCACCTATGTCTTCCATCAGAAGCCTTTTCCAAAGGTTAGTATAGTAATGATTAAGAGAGTAAAATCTTTTATGTTGTTGCTAAATCATAAAAGTTCCAGGTCAGGGACCCCTTATCCTCAAGTACTGTTAGGGATAATTAACCTATTTCAAGGTACATTGTGCCTGCATCTAGCTCAAAGAAAATCCACTACTCATTTACTGAGATGCTTATAAAAATCAAGTGGAAGGATCACAGAAATTGTCTGAGATAATTATAAAATCGCTGTGAGTAGCACTACTTGAAGTGCTTATATTCTTGACAGAAAATCCATTAATATGCATCTTCAGTGCATCAAATATTATTTGTATTTTAATAGCTGAGTAAGTGAGCTCTAAAGTCGAAGGCAGTAACACTGTCAGAATTCTGTAATATTACAAAAGTAGCAGAAAAACTATTCCTGTGCAGTGGGACCAGGCTTATAATGCTGTCACTTCAAACTGATAAAGCCCATGCTTGTTTCGTAGCAAGCTGTCCAGATAACCACCAGTATGAGATGTGGGCTGGTGGACTGTAAACACTTTGGATTTAGTGTAACAATTCCTGGAGCTGAGATTCTGGTACATAGTGCCTCAATATGAAAATAGTATGGCTCCCTCTTTTCATTATGAAACCTTTAACTTTGAGACTTAGAATTACATAGAGAGAGAGAGAGACAGAGAAACTATAGAACAGCAGTGAGTGCTGACAGTAACTATTGTCCTTTAAAGTTGTTTTTACAGCGACCAAGCCATGGTGACCACCAAATGTGGGTGGCGGGGGCTTCACCTTCCATATCCCTGCTATTTATATATACTAAATGCAGGACTACCATGAGGAGAAAAGGGAATACTGCGAGACACCATGATCTCAGACATTGTATATGTTAATCTGCATTTTTAACTATTCAGTCTTGCTGTTCTCTAAGATTGCGTTTCTGAGTCTCAGAATTTATTATTATTAATATAGGTTTACCAGAGCAATGTACACTGTGGTTAATTGACAGGTGGATTTCAGAAGGTAAGACAGCAATGTCTGAGTTCAGAATCTCATATCCTGAACATGTTCATCACAAACACTCTAGTGGTAAGGACCCTTGGTACAGGAAAAAGAGTCCAGTGTGGGAGTGGTTGAAGCAGGCATGAAAAATGGAGTCTCATCATAAGTAGCTAAAGCTAGTGCCACATGGAGTGTTGGTAAGAGTAATGATGATGATTATGTATATGGAGGTCCAGAATATTCCATTTCTGAGTCATGGACTTCCAGTGGGCAGGTCACACACCCCCCCCCCCCACCAAGAAGTGGATGACCAGAATCACAAATGAGACAGTAGAAGAGTGTCATTCCCAGGTGAAGAATATATCTCTCATGGCTGAATGCAGCCAAGCAATCATGGATCAGGAGCAGGGCTGGCAGAATGGTAAATATTTTATATGTTGAAATGAAGCCATGCTCATCTTGTTCTCTTTGTTCTGTCTCCTGGAGTGTGACCTGAACTTTGACTTGTGGACTGTGCTCAAGAGATGAGCAGGAGAACATTACAGGTGAACTGGGAGATAATTACAAAGGTATACATTGAGGAATATGGACACTGGAGGAGAAAGGGCAGTGGAGAAGAGATTGCTAGGAGTTCAGATCCTAGTTTTAGTTTTAACATGAGATGAGAGTGGTAGCTATTTAAAAGACTGCAAAGCAACAGTTTTTTTTTTTTTTGATGAATAGAAAATAATGTTTGAATACTCAAATTGACAACAAATATTTCAGCAGTATTCTATATTTGAACTCAGTGTTCTGGTTGTTCTGGACTTGTTACATTAGTAGTGTGGATTTCGAGAATAGGAGCAGGAGCATAGGCAGGATGCTTAGAATTATATTCTTTCATTGTAGCCCTCTCAGCAAAGTGTAGCTATCCCCCATCTGCAGACAATCTGCATTCCTCATCAGCACATTTTTCTACTACTAGAAAAGAACACCCAAAGTGATAGACTTAAGTAAGAAACACATTTAAGCCATTTAATAAGATATATGACTATAAACCGTGATAAATATCCCAAAAAAAAAACTGTGGTTCTTCTCATTGCACTTACTCAATGCATTTTTTTAATGTGAATGTTGTGGCATGCTTGGAATATAACTGTCAGGGTTAGTGCCTGCAGCTTTCTGCATGTGGTATGTGTATATGTGTATCAGCGGATTCACTTCAGAATGTCGAATTTCCAAAACTTCAAATTTCCTTTGGTCGAAACCATATGATCAAAGTTTTGAAATCTCAAAACTCTGAAATGAATCCCAGAAAAATACAAAACCAAGTTTCTCAACGTTTTCGCAGTGGAGCAAGCCCCCCTAACCCCCCTCACCCCTTCTACTTAAATATGCCAACTCTGAGATCGCACTACAGTGAGGAAAGGGGAAATCTCCTGTTCTGCAATCTCAAAACTCTGAAATGAATCCCAAAAAAAATACAAAACCAAGTTTCTCAATGTTTTTGCAGTGGAGCAAGCCCCCCTACACCCCGCACACCCCCTCTACTTAAATATGCCAACTCTGAGATTGCACTACAGCGAGGAAAAGGGAAATCTCCTGTTCTGTGCTGTATGCAGATCTCTGTTCAGAATTTTGAGATTTCAAAACTTTGATCATATGGTCTCGACCATATGAAATTCGAAGCTTTGAAAATTCAGCATTCTGAAGGGAACCCGTATGAACACATGTAATTTTGTGTGTGTTTCTCTTAAATTAATATACCAAATTTAATTTGGGAAACAAAACAAAACTGCAGTCATGTTTACTAGAAGAATGTGATATCTGGCTGGCCCATGTGAGTCAAAAGACTCTGAGTGCATGTACACTGATGGTACAAGAGTTAAATATATTGGCTGGGAACTATAAATATATTTTAAGAACATTTTTATTAATTTAACATATTTACAATATATACACAGGTCTGCGGTGGGAGTGATGGATGCATTTAAGGTGGAGGTGGGGTTACATCAAGGATCAGCTCTGAGCCCTTTCTTATTTGCAATGGTGTTGGACAGGTTGACAGACGAGATCAGACAGGAGTCCCCATGGGCTATGATGTTTGCAGATGACATTGTGATCTGTAGTGAAAGTAGGGAACAGGTGGAGGAGACCCTGGAGAGATGGAGATGTGCTCTAGAGAGAAGAAGAATGAAGGTCAGCAGGACTAAGACAGAATATATGTGTGTGAATGAGAGGGAGGATAGAGGAATGGTGAGGATGCAAGGAGTAGAGGTGACGAAGGTGGATGAGTTTAAATACTTGGGGTCAGTAGTTCAGAGTAACGGTGAGTGTGGAAGAGAGGTGAAGAAGAGAGTACAGGCAGGATGGAGTGGGTGGAGAAGAGTGTCAGGAGTGATTTGTGAGAGACGAGTACCTGTAAGAGTGAAAGGGAAGGTCTACAAGAGGGTAGTGAGACCAGTTATGTTATATAGGTTGGAGACAGTGGCATTGACAAAAAGGCAGGAGTTTGAGTTGGATGTGGCAGAATTAAAGATGTTAAGATTTGCACTGGGTGTGACGAGGGTGGACAGGATTAGGAATAAGTATATTAGAGGGTCAGCCCAGGATGGAAGGTTTGGAGACAAAGCCAGAGATGCACGATTACGTTGGTTTGGACATGTGCTGAGGAGGGATGCTGAGTATATTGGGAAAAAGATGCTAAGGATGAAGCTACCAGGTAACAGGAAAAGAGGAAGGCCTAAGATAAGGTTTATGGATGTGGTCAGAGAGGACATGCAGGTGGCTGGTGTGACAGAGCAAGATGCAGAGGACAGGAAGAAATGGAAACAGGTGATGATGATTTACAATATATACACAGAAAGGAAAAAAAAATAACATTACATATTGTTATACGATATTAGGAATACATTGAATCATTAAGGTAATCTTTTACAATTAACATATTAAGAGTCTTGGAATTTCACTAGCAACATTTTAAGGTTATCCCAGCCATTAAAGGTATTAGTATGATTTAAGCATCTTATTCTGATCACTTATTTTTCAGTTTTACATAGTATTGCTGTTAAATTAAAAAATTCTTTGAACATAAGAACTAAGTTTGATTTCCAGTTTTTTGTAATAGATTTTCTGGCAACTACCAAAAGACTCCAGAATATTTTCTGTTGTTTGGGTTTTACAGATAAAGGAAGTGGAACTTACATTAGAATTATTGATCCAGTTAAAGAAAGATTATCAGACCATGACACCTTAGAAACATACTTCTCTCTTCCCAATAAATCTTTACATTTTCACAATCTTTAATTATATTTTTGAAAATATATGGTTAAGAAAAAATTTCTCAGTTGCAGACCAGAGTGTATTTTTTCAGCTTAAGAAGGGGACTAGTTTACCATTTTTTTAATTTATGCTTTAAGCAGAGATAAGAGCACACATCAGTCATTAAGCAAGATTTGTTCATATTAGAGAGGAATATGTATTGTTTTGTTTTAGGGGAAGGAGCGTGGCCTAAATTTTTATGTTTAATAATAAAATTATATGGGACAAGTGATGTTATGTGCAATACTTATTGTCAAATATAAAATATTTTTCATGAACACAGTGTTGCAGGGCATTTCATTGAGGGTTTCTGTTGATGGCTGAGATTCGTTGGAGGTACAGTGTATTCTGTGAAGTTGTCAGAAGGACAAGAAGTCAAGATGAGTATGACGAAGCTGAGAAGGGTGGGTAGCAACTCTTTTGGGTAGAAATCTAGGTATGATGAAGTGGGTTGTCAGGGAGAAGATGATGAGTACAAGAGTCAGATAGAGAATAATGGAGGTTTATGTAAGAAAGATGAGGGTTAACTGCTGCAAGGGGGCAGGAATGACAGATTAGAGTGGACATAGATTAGGCATAGCGGCTTTATTTTGTTTCTGACCATCAGTATTCCCTAATGCCTCTCCTTTATCACTGGGTCCACCTACCCCTCCTGCTTCTCCTAGACTTACTCTGATAAGGGTCAAGGTCATTGAAAAGATCAAGATATCCTGGGTTCTCTTCATACTGCTGCTGGGAGTAGTTTTACCTAATTTTCTTCCCTGCCTCTACTGCATCCTGGTAACACCCCATGGATGGGCCATACATTGGGCAGACTGTGCCAAACTGCCCTCACTTCCACAAAGGGGGGCTGATGTTGATAAGCCTCACCCCACCCCTAGGAGCCACTTTATACTTATTTCCCTGGACCCTGCCAGAAAAATCTAACTGTGTTTTGCACCACATGCATGTACTTTTCCTCCTTCACTCGCAGGATGGGGATACATATCTTTCCCTGCCAGCACCACAGATGCCCAACCTGCTAATTGAACCCAGATCTTTTGCTTTGTAGTCAGGGCTTTATCCCTGAAGCAATGGCACTGGCTAGGCAAAGCATGGAGGATTTACAGAAGTGGTGACTGGTTTGCTGGGAGTGTAGGGAGGTTACCTCATGTATGGACAGCTGGGATGAAGGGAAAATGTTAGTTAACAACAGAGGAAGACCAACAGAGGTATACTGGTTGGTCAAGTGCAGTCTGATGATGGAGTAGATGACATACAGTTTGCAGTAAGGAGTGATCCATTGGTGACATATATACTTATGGGTCTCTGACCTTGCTGTGGGAGGGAGCTAAGCGTTAACAGGACTAGGGAAGTGGGGAGAGGGGCTTGCTGGCAGAGTAGCAAGTGTGGGTCAAGGCAATGATGTGGAACTTTGGAGGTGGGAGACTTGTTAAAGAGGGAAAGTTGTGAATTCAGCTTTGTATGGAGAGAGTGGACTTTGTGATCATACAGGAGACTAAGATAACAATGATAGAGGTGTTGAAACTGATAGGAGGAGTATTTATAATGCACAGGAATAATATAAATGTAGGGAAGAGAGGTAGCGGTAGGAGTGTGGCTGAGAAAGTAGAGGGAGATGAATAGAATGAGGATGAGAGGTAAGTTTGGGTACATTGTAAACTGGGATTTAAAGGAAGTTGAAAGTGGCTGGTATATGGGCCAACAAAAATGACTTTTGTGTTGTTCATAGGCTGTTACTAGGTTAATGACCACTAGTGCCCTTACAAGCCTAGCCGTGCACCCTGAACTGTTTAGGTCCTGAGTATTATGGGCGTCTGTGTGGAGGGGCATGCTAGTAGGGAGGTAACCATGGATTTATAGGGTGTGGGTGTTAGTTTAATACTTTTCTTATTGATGGCTTCTGTCCATACAGGACCAGACTGAGGGTATATTTATGATTCCTCATTCAATTGTCAAGATTTCATTTGAGTAGATACAGGGATGAACTCTGCTTTACATAGCCTGTTCCTTAGTGTGGGAATCCATTGGGACACATAGCTGTCTCTGTAGCATGCTCTGTTTATGTCACAAGCAAAGTTCAGATCCGTGGATCTAGTGTTTCTGGTGCTGTTTGTTTTGAGCATGTGCAACAGATCATGCAGTGTCAGTGGTGGAACAAGTAGCACACGCGCCTTTTCTGCAGAAAGCTGTGGGCTCTATTCCCACACCAGGCAGATCAATAACTGGCACTGCAGGTGCGGCATACGGAGGGTGCTGAACTCCTGAGTGTGCCGACCTTAAGATGAGATGTTAAAATGAGTCCCCATCTGCTTGAGCCAGTGGTATCTCACATGGGTGTAAATGATCCCATGGTACCTATCAAAATAAGTAGAGGAAATTCCCTAATGCCCTGGCCAAATTTCCCCTAGTTGTATAAATACCACGTCTGGTTTCCCCTGTAAAGAGGCTACTAGCCTACTGGGACTAATTTAGTCAACAAAGGATAAATAACTAAATAAAAATACATAAATCAGGGCTTTTTGCTGAGGAAGCCCTAAGACAGGCAAAGATCTCCTCTTAGCAGCCTTTAGGAGACTGAATACAGAGAAAGACCTTTCAGATGATCAGTATAGAACAGGATATTCATGTCCTGAATTCTACTGGTGAGAAACCTTTGGGGGCATTCCAACTGTTGCAAGTGTCTGGTTAGATACATGCCAGAGGGAGCATTATATTCAGTGATAGGTCTGATAAGGGCTAAGTAGAGTGGTACTATAACTTCCTTGGACCTGGATGCCATACCCTTACCTATAAGCTGGGTAACATATAATGATTTTCTTACTATCTTATCTACATTTTGGTCAAAGGCCAGATTGCTGTCTACATATGTTCCCAGATCTCTTACAACTGAGTCCACTCTTGGGGTGTTTTATCAATGGAGAAATTAACTTGTGTTGACAGTTTCCCAAAAGGGCATTATAATGGATTTTTTGACACTGAGGTTTAGGACATGGCTTTGGCAACAGTCATTTGTCTATGTTAAACCCTCATGTAAGATGTTGTTGTCTTGGGGGGAATCTATAATAGCTCTTGATTTAAAGTCATCTGCAAACTAGGTAAGACAGAGGCCTTAAACATTAGCCTTGACTTCTGAGAAGTAGATGCCAAACAGAAGTGGGCCCAGCACAGAGCTCAGGGCACTCCACTGTTGACTGCTCTCTTGGTGGAGGTGGTCTCACTGATCCCGATTTCTTGGGTCCTGTCTATGAGACTGTTGGCAATCCAACAAGTTATGTACGGGATTTATGCCTACCACAGAGAGCTTGCCAACAATGCCTAAATGAGGTATTGTCATACCTCTCAACTTTACCGAAATTCTCAGTAAATACTGGTTTTGACAGCAAAATATTGGGGTGCCATGAATTCCCGAGTGGCCCCCTTAATTCCCAAATTTCCTGGTTGTTTTTAAAAAAATTTTTTTTTTGGATGAATTTCCTGCCGACTGTCAGCCCAACGGAATTTGGCTAGGTCTGTAGGAGGTGTGTACTCATTCTGAGTGTTTACCTTTTCCCGAAGTAACATGGTTGTGGCAGTCAGGACTCAGAGTGAACTCCATGAATGGAGTGATGGAAGGGACAACTCTTGACTCGAGTCTTGAGCAAGCCAGGCAGCTGAAGAAGAGCAAAAGCCAAGCCCTGAGCCATTCAGAATCTTTACTACTTAATTTTTTTAATTTAAGTGCAGAGGTCGAGCTGCAAAGCTGGACAGGGACAAGTCTTCTTCTCTTGATCTGTCTTCTTAATCGGGCAGTGTACACTGCAGAAGCAACAGAGAAACAATGAAAAATTGATGACTACCAGTAGCAGTTCTTCCTCCAGCTCCAGGTAAGGGAAAAAAGAAAAGAAAAAAGCCAGTGACAAGCTCAGCTCCGTCCATACTTGTGTAGGGCATGGGACTTGCTTTGTTTGTATAACTTGAGCACTAATCCAGGCATTCTTTAAAGTATTCAATTGTATTTATTACCACTTGGTAGTAACTTGATTAAAGTGTAGCTATCGTTCTAAGTCTTTTGGATTAAGCACTTGGGCTTCAGACCAGTTGTTTTACATTAGGAAGGTTTGTGGCCTGCACTGTGGTGGCAGGACAGGTAGCTTACATTCCTCTAAGTTAGGAACTCCTGATTGAGGGCTCAGTGTCTGTTACTCTAAAAGTGTATTATTTCTGGTTTAAGCACTTGGGCTTCAGGCCAGTTATTTTACATTAAGAAGGTTCGTGGTCTGCACTCTTGTGGGAGGAGTGGCTGGACTCTGCCCTTCTGAGCTGGGAATTTCTGGTTAAAGGCTTATAGTGCCTGCATAGTTGAACTGTTTCTTACTGAAATTAGTACACCTTGTTTGCTGTAGCATAGACTAGATCCAGGCCTGCTGAATCTAGATTTGTGTTGTTTGTTTGCTTGTTATTTTCCTGAAACGCTAATTCCACCTAAAACGCGGCTTTTCAGCGCTTCTGTGGATCCCTAGTGATATCTGCATTGCTTACTGTACTTATTTCCTTGTTTCACTTGAAATAAAGTTACTGTTTGTCATTTTTGCATTTAAGTTACCTGTAACACATTGCATTTAAGTTACCTGGCACTTACTAAGTCAGCACTAAAAAATTAAAAGCACTACACCCTCACAAACTCCCCTTGAGTACCTTGTTCCCCATTGGCCCTTTATTTCAATTATAAAGGAATTCCCAATACTATTCTAGCATGTCCAAAGGTCAGTTGTCAATCTCCTCTCCTGTCCAGCTAGTGAATCTGGGAATCTTGAGGCAATGTTACAGCTGCTTCATGTACACAGACAACCCTATCCTCCTCCCAACAAATTCCAACACGTGAGAGGTGCAACCATATAGCCAAACTGGAGGCTAAGCTCTCTCAACTCAGTACTGGCGTAACCAGTCAGGAGGAGAAGGAAACCACACTCACTACAATTCCAGTCTCACATAGACTTACCACGACAGCAAACCAAACACATAAACACACGAAAACATACTTGGAGGCTCTAAATAAAAATCTGCCTAAGCAGCAGAGACCTCCAAAGCAGACACCCAAGCAACCGCTACCCCAAAACAAAACACATGCAACACATAGCTCACAAAGCCAGTGTGCCGAACAGTCACAGCCCTTAAGGCTAAACAACACACCTGATACACTTGTAATAGGTGACTATCATCAGGCACACTGACATCCTGCTCACCAGGCTGAACAAGGAGAAGGTCACGGTGAGCTGCCTGTCGGGTGCTAGGATCCGCCACATAACACAAGCACTCAGGTCACTCCAAGGCAAGTACAAATATGACTCAGTCATTGTCCATGCTGGTGTGAATGACCCGAGACATACCTCCCTGGACTACATGAAAAGAGACATAGAGGAGCTCTCTGAGCATGTAGCCCAGGCCGGTATGACCTTGACCTTGAGTAGCATCTTACCCTCACCAAGAATGATGCCACAATATGAAGACAAGATGATCAATTTCAACAACTGGCTTAAGTATTGATGTCATTCAAAGGGGATCCAATGTCTGTCAGCCTGGGATGACATGCTCGACAAGCCACGATGCTTCGCTAGGGACGGATTGCACCTGTCACCCCTGGACTTTCGGATATTGGCAAAGGCTCTTGCTACCCCCATAGTGCCTTTTTTAGGCAAGGCTGAAAAGACAATCACACCTCCAAAGGTATCACAAGGGATAAGAAACTAAGAGTAATGTTACTCAACGCCAGAAGTCTAAACCTCAAGATGCACACACTCGAAACTCTCCTTAGCATGGAGAACATCGATATCTGTGCAGTAACAGAAACCTGGTTCAAGGCTCCCGAGAGCACACCAGCACTACCAGGTTATACCTCATACAATGCTTTTTGGCCCCAAAACTTGGACCGAACCACAAAAGGAGGGGGAGTATCAATATTCGTCAAAGATACCCACACCTCCAGGTTGGTG
Source organism: Protopterus annectens (assembly GCF_019279795.1). Lineage (NCBI taxonomy): Eukaryota > Metazoa > Chordata > Ceratodontiformes > Protopteridae > Protopterus > Protopterus annectens. The sequence continues at coordinate 1,436,917,426 of NC_056735.1, read as the reverse complement.
GCACAGCACGAAGCATCAGAGACTATCCATGTGCAACTAACAGTGGGTGAAACTGCCTTCCAGTTTATAGCCTGCTACGGCCCTCCCAAACCCAGGAACCCCACTCGGCCTTCCTGAGAACACTGGAAAATATGAAGGTCTTTCCAAACACCATTATATTGGGCGACTTCAACTACCCAAACATAGACTGGGAGCATTACTCTAGCTCCAACACCCTAATCCAAAGGTTCCTAGAATTTATAAACTCAAATGCTATGGAACAAATTGTTACCACTCCCACAAGAGGGGAAAACATACTGGACCTGATCATCACCAACATGGGGACTCTATGCTCCAGACCAGAAGTGTATCCCTCACTGGTAAGATCAGACCGTAAACTAATCTCACTGGATATTCACATCCCGACCCCACCCCCTGCCCAGAAAACCACAGTGAAAAACTTCTCTAAAGCAAATTTCACACTCCTCAAAACCGAGGTGGAATCCTTCAAAGCCCCCGGGCCTGTGGAAAATATGGCCCAGACCGCAGAATCCTTTATAAATGCATTCTATGAACACCTTCAGGAATGCATGGATCATGCAATCCTAAATAAAACCAAGACCCAATCCTCCAAAGGCAGACGTCCTGTCTGGTGGATCCCAGCCATAAACAAACTATACAATAGAAGGAGGAAGCTACTACATGATAGAGCAAAATCCCAAAAAGGGAAGGCATCTCTGATCAGTATTAGCAAAAAACTACAGGCACTCATAAAATCGTCTAAGGCCAGCTTCGAGAGAAAAAGTGCACAGGACAATAAGGATAATCACAAGGCTTTCTTTAGTTATGTTAGGAACCTGGGTGGGAATTCCCAGATATGCTCAGAATTAGTCCAAAATGACAAAAAATACAACGAACCCACAGACATTGCCAACATCCTAGCTGACAGGTTCAGAGCAAACTCCCCCCCTCCCCACCAAAAGGGCAAATATCTATCCCAGCAGAGTGCTGCCCCCCTGACATCTCAGATGCTCAGGTAAGAGCCGCCCTCTACAAAGCAAAAATCACAGCATCGATGGGACCAGACAGAGCTAAACCCAAACATAAAACTACTGTTCAGTCTCACCCTTACTACAGGATATGTACCCAAAGAGTGGCGTGCAACAACAGTGGTCCCTCTCCACAAAGGTGGTGCCTCAACGGATCCTGGAAACTATCGCACCATAAGCCTGACTAGCTTGGTCTGCAAAGCTATGGAAAGGATCATCATGGACCTCATAAATAAAGATATTGGGGACCTACAGACACTGGATCCTACCCAGTTCGGCTTTGTTAAGGGCAGATCCTGCCTCTTAAACCTGGTTGATTTCTTTGAAACAGTCACCAAGGCCATCAACGAGGGGAAGGTGGTCTACACAGCCTACCTGGACCTCGCAAAAGCCTTCGATACAATACCCCACTCGGGCATTATAGATAAGCTCACCAGCTTTAATATAAACCCCTATGTCACTAGATGGGTTGCAAACTGGCTCAAGGACAGAACCCACATGGTTAGAATTGCTGGAGCCATGTCAGACTCCAAACCAGTTACAAGTGGCATCCCACAAGGCTCAGTCCTGGGACCTCTCTTGTTCGTTATATATTTCTCGGAGGTACAGGCCAACATGGAAGGACTGTGGCTGATCAAGTTTGCAGATGACTGCAAACTGGGCACCATAATCGACTCTCCAGCCGACACAAGCATCCTCCAAAAGGGCCTCATAGAAACAGACAACTGGTGCCAGAGCCATGGCCTCAAGCTAAATGCCAAAAAGTGTATAGTCATCCCTTTGGCAAAACAAAGTGCCCACAAATTACCACATAGGTGGTAATCAATTAAGTACAGAAGAAGTAATTAGGGACCTGGGGACCCAAGTTGATAGCAATCTCTCATTAGACAACCACGTAGCCAAAGTGGTTAGAAAAACATTTTATATAGCCCACCTAATCATGAAGGGATTCACATCTAGATCAGGGGAGGTCATCGTGCCTCTTTACTCATCCCTCATCAGGCCCATAATTGAGTAAAATGCCCCTTTTGGGATGTACCTTACCAGACACCTGCAGCAACTGGAAAGACCCCAAAAGTACCTCACCAAGAGGATCAAAGGGCTCAAACAGATGCCATATGCTGCCCGGTTAAAGAAACTCCAGCGCTACTCAGTGGCATACCACCTGCTCAGAGGCGATCTGTGCTTGACGTATAAAGCCATGTCCAACCCGGAATTAATGGACATGCTGCACCTCAGAAAACCCAAATCCCATCGAGCTACGCACACAAGAGACTTGAACCTCAGCACTGAAATAAATAGGACATGCTGGAGGGACAGATTCATAACCCAGAGGCTCCCTTCTCTCTGGAATAAAATCCCAGTCCAGGTTAGGCAGAGTCCCTCATTGACTCTCTTCAAGAGGAATCTTGATGAGTGGATGGGAGATCGTAGGTTTACCCCGGGTATCACTTCTGTGTCACTGTTAGACAGAGGCACAGTATACTAACCTCGAAAAAGGGCATAGCAAAATTAATTTAAAATGGGTGGCGAAAGCCAAACACACTCTGGCTAGGCTTATAAATGCCCTAGGGCAGATAGCCTAGTATGAACCTATGAACCTATACAGGGTATATAATAGTATGAGCACTTTTTCCAGTATTATATCACAAGTTATGACCGGCCCTTTCACTGTAGTTATTCTATCTTATGAACCTGACGGGTGGAAGTCGGATAGAGCTTGTGTGTAAATACAAGAATCAAAAACTACATAAAATGTGTTTAAGAATTAGAATATGCATCAGTCAGAGGAAAGTTAAAACTTAAAATCTGAGTCTTGCTGTGCCAGTGTGCCTGCATAGAAACATTTCCTAAAGTCACAGGCACGGACTGTAACAGTTTAGTTTGTTTTCCATTGCAGTTTTGTCAGACATTTACACAGTCTTTTCAAAAACATGATAAAAATATTCATTTACTTTATTTGTTGCACTGGGTAAGCTGTCTGGTCCTCTTCAAACCCTTTTCTGCAAGGACTTACACAGAAAGCAGACCGATTGTAAACACATCAAGAAGAACAGACAGACAATATTTACAATACATTGATAATTCGTTGAGTAGATCATAATGTTAGCAATGCGTTACGAAGATAAACTGTTGTGTTACTTCTGAAATTGTACCACATGACAGTAAAATTAACATGCTTTTTCTCTTAAATGTATTTCATGGATATGTGACTATTACTTTGTTTATTCTACCTTTATAAGGTGTGACTTTTTCTTTTAACATGCGGCTATTTATGCCATTTTTTTCTTACTGTGAAAACACTACATTATGTCAGTTGTAATTGCTTGCAAAATAAAAGCTTAAATAAAATTAGAATTTAAAAAAGGAAGTCATAAGAGCTTAAAACTGAAGGCTGTTGGTAGTATGCCTGTTCTTTCACTTGAGTTGTATTGCTGAAATTATAGCAAAAACATTCAGGACGTTTTGCTAGCAAACCTTGCAGCAATCATTGATATTCTACAAATTTTAGCTTGGGTCAGCGGTTCTAGAGAAATAGTACTTTGGTCATACCCATCCGCTGAAAAGTGACTGGAATGTCAGGTAACAGCACTTCTGTTTTTTAGTAGTTTCTGCTCCCAACACTTTCCTTAAGGTCTTATTTGAGTAGAATTGGTTATGTTTTGGATTGTAAAGTAAGGAAGCCTGTAGTTAGTGTATTGCATTAATTGTTTTGATATTTTGTGGTACCCATGTTTTGTTTACTGAGCATTATGCATATATTTCATTAAGATTTTTATTTTACTTTAGTTATTCAGAAAGATGAAGTGGATTTGTGATGTTTTCTTTGGCATAGTTATTTTTTGAGAATGATTTGGGGCTGTTGTGTTTTCTGAAAGCTAGACTGAATCTTCTTCTGAGCATTGGCAAAACTAGTTGTGCTATTGTCTTGTTTTCAATTATTCTGTTGAATCACAGCTGAAATCAGACTCCATCTTAGTCTGAAATTGTTTGATTTTAGAAATGATAGTAACATCTTGAGAGATTTTAAATATTGCTCCTGTAAACTCATATGGTTGTTAGAATAACAGGTTTTGCATTATTATGTATTTTATAACAGGTTTTGCATTATTATGTATTTTCCTGATGGATATGAAGTCTGAAATTCAGATGTCTACCATTATATATTGTTATTTAGTGATTTCAATCTTCATGGTGGTATCCCACAATTCTATTGGAGTGGGTGGGGTAACATAATGATTTTATGCTAATTAGCACCCCATTTCTTGACCAGTTCTACCTACTTTTCATGGGCCTTTGTCCAGATTTTTGATGTTTCCAGTTTATGAGGTATGGGTGTTGTATCTAATGCCTTGGCTAGGTCTAGATACACAGTATACACTGTTTTACCCACATCCATTGCCTTTGTGACCCTGTCAATGAAATCTGCCAGGTTAAGTAGGCATAATATTCCTTTCACAAAGCCAAATTGGGATGGTTCCAGTGTCTGCAGGTTTCTAATCTCCTTGTTTATCATTTACATAATTTGTTCCATGACTTTGTATATTAGGCTTGTTAGACTAATGGGCCTGTAGTTCTATGGATCAGTTAATGTTCCACCATTGAAGAATGAAATGACTGTTGTGGTCCTCCATTCACTTGGAATGTAGCCTGCTTAAAGGTTATAGTTGAAGAGTGCCTCAAGCGGTCCTGATAGGTTATGTTTTAGACTGTTCAGGAGGCAACCTGGGATGTTGTCGGGACCCATGGAGGAAGGGTTCTTGTTGTTAGCAAGTGCTGCCAGCACCTGGTCCCTGCTAATATTTGGGGGTAGTATGTTGTAAAGGGTTTTACCTGGAGGGGCTGGGGGGAGTGGGGGTGAAGCTTGAGCTGAATTTATCAGCCAGTAGATTTGCTGTGTCACCCTGATCTGTGAAGGTGGTACAGTTCACCACCAGTTCAGCACACCTCTCTGTGTTACATTTAAGGTTCTGGATATAGCTGAAGAAGGCCTTTTGATTGCCCTTATAGTTGGCCTTCATGGACATAATTAGACCTCATAGTTTCTTGTTCAGTTGCATAAGAGATTACTTGTCTTTTAAGAGAGTTGCTCTTCCTGATTTTGGTCATGGGTTTTCTTCTTCTATTATGTACTCTGTTTATGTGAGGATTATACAGTGAGGTTTGTTTTTAGTGTTTGCTTTGGGTTTACTTTTGGTAGGCATGGCAGCCTCTATGCAGCCATTCACATGTTTGTATAGAGACTCTATGCATAATTCTGCATTGTTAGCTGTGGTCTTGAGGTTAGGGAGAGCCTTGAAATTTGATAAACTGTTACTTAATAGGAAGTAGTTTTCATTAGAATAGCTCCTAACTGTTATTAGTTTAGCTGAGTTTTCCAGGCTGATTTTTACTCCAAAGGAGACAGCTTTGTGATCTGACCTCACTAGTCAGGACATGACATGGAGGGGGAAAGGTGCAATGCTGTCCCATGTTGGTGTGTACCAGATCTAGTTTGTTTGATCCTCTGATTGGAGCGTACCCTTTCTGGTCCAGGGTGTTTGTGTTAAAAAAGTCCAGGAAACATTGTACCTGTGAGTTCAAACTGACATTGTAAGTTTATCAGTCTATAGAGGGGTGATTAAAGTCACACATGACTAGTGTGTTTGGTTGGATGGTGAGCGTCTCTAATAGGTTTAGATAAGAATCTTGAGACTCTAGGGGCATAGATGTTGACCTGTAGCTAGCCATGATATGGTGAAGAACCTTATCTGTGGTGACTTGCACATAGATGAGCTCCATGGTATTATAGCGTTTAACCAACATAGAGGTGTATTTGTTACTAATGTAGATTGAGACAACAAGACCTTTTAGCCCAGTATGTGCTGTTGTTGGCCTAAATTTGTGGAAGGCAGTGTTGCCTTGCACTGCTGAAGTACTTTCTATATCTTTAAACCAAGTCTTGGTCACTGCACGGATGTTTACATTCTCCAGAGTGCAGAGGGCCTGAATGGTGTGGAGTTTTTTTATTTAGTCTCATAGCATTGAGCAGTAGCACTTTAAGGTTACTTGGAGATATTGTCACTTTGTTGATAGGTTTTTCTTTTTGGCATTGCCTAAAAAAGGCTCTAAGGGGTGGATAATGTTTTAGCCAGTATCTGAAAGCCTGGGGGACAGATGCAGCTCGTCCTTGGTGAAGCAATGTAGTCTGTTGACCATGTCCTCCCTTGCTGACAGATATTGGATCCCCCTGCAGTGACACCAGAAACTATGCTAGTTATTAAAATCAATAATCTTATGTCATACTGTTGCATCTTCCTTCGTGAAAGTAGAATGCTGCTCAATCTCAATGAAAGGCTCTTACCTATCTGTGACACATATTCCAAGAGACCCATTATGTCTTTTCATATAGTCCAGTAAGGTATGTCTCAGGTCATTTACACATACATGGGCTATGATAGAATCCTATTGGTACCCGGGGCACAGTGAGTAGAGAGTGTGTGTGATATTGCAGCTCCTGAGGAAGGCGACTAACTGTTATATTCTCCTTGTCTAACCTGGTAAGTGGGGTATCAGTGTGTCACGCAATGGATTCCCAATGACAAGAGTATTAGGAAAAGCATAGGCTTACCTTATGAGCTTTGCTCTTGGGGACCATTGGGTGTAGGCTTATGTGAGATGTTTGGTGTTGCTTTCGATGTGCTTTAGTGATTGCTGAGGAACAGTGTTGCCATTAGGTGGTTTTGGAGGTCTTTGAGATTTAGGAAAGTTTCTTTTAAGCAACTCAGTATAAGACAATCTGTGTGTGTATGGTGAGCAGTATGTGTGAGGGATGTAGTGTGGGTATTTCTGACAACCTCATTTGTATGCAAGTCTTTTGACTCCAAAGAAGTTGCGTATTTACATCTCTTGCATACTGTGTTATTTTCTTTAATGATTAACAGGTTGTCTGAGAGTGTGAGACAATTGCTACATTGTCTTAGGATGCCTAAATCTAACAAGTTGACCTTGGAAAAATTTGGAAATTGCATATCCATGTTGTCTGCTCCTGTAAAAGGGTGAGCTATTTAGGATTAAGGTTTAGGTTTTACCAGGGTCTCCTAGGGTTGATTCTAGTGTTAGGGGCTAGATTGTTATATAGTGCTAGGATATGGTAGTGCTATTCAATATGCAAACTAGATTTTGTGGTTAAAGGCAGGATGTAATATAGTGCTAGGATATGGTAGTGCTATTCCATGTGCAAGCTAGCTGCTTTATATATATATATATATATATATATATATACATACATATACATACATACATATATATATATATATATATATATACATACATACATATACATACATACATATATATATATATATATATATATATACATACATATACATACATACATATACATACATATATATATATATATATATATATATATATATATATATATATATATATATACATACATATACATACATACATACACACATATATATATATATATATATATATATATATATATATATATATATATATATACATACATATACATACATATATATATATATATATATATATATATATATATATATATATACATACATATATATATATATATATATATATATATATATACATATACATACATACATATATATATATATATATATATATATATATATATATATATATATATACATACATACATATACATGCATACATATATATATATATATATATATATATATATATATATATATATATATATACATACATACAATGCCACATCATTTAATAGGTTTTAGAGTTAATCCTAATGTTATAGAGGAATTTTACTATCTAGGTGTTTGCTGCTATACAGTGCACTGCTAACCACCTCAGCTTGGTAGGCAGCTCTACGCAAACTTACTTGATTTACAGGGGACAAAAGCTTGAAAACTGACTCCTATACCCCCTAAGAGGTTGTTAAGACATTCAGTAGTGTGATCATTCAGTAAATTAGCAGTTAGATGTTGTCATCTTGATAAAGTTGTCTTCGCGTAAGTGGTCTTTTGATTATTAGAAGTAGACCCACACACACACACACACACACACACACACACACACACACACACACATATATATATATATATAGATGGATCCCATTTGATCCAGCAAATTTATATTTCATCAAAATGTAAATTCGCAACTTCACTTCCATAAAAATGCATTTTTTCGAAAATGCACTTTTGTATAAAAAGAAACATAAAAAAAAAAAAAAAAACAGAAAAGAAATAAAAACATGCAGTTTGCATGTAACATTAGTTGTACATCAACGTTTAGTGTTGATGTACATCTAAGCAAACTATTGCTGAAATCGTGGTACAGTGGGGATAAGGGAATATTCCCTTTTCCCTACTGTAGTGCGATCTCGGAGTGAGAATATTAAAGTAGGGGGGTGTGGGGGTGCAGGGTGGCTTGCCCCCTGCATAATAATGTTTAATGTGTGTTTTTTTTTTTTTTGGTTTAGGTTTTATGTTTTTTTATATGAAAGTACATTTTCAAAACAATGCACGTTCGCGAAAGTGAGGAAGCGAATTTATGTTTTGATGAAATGTAAATTTGCTGGATCAAAGTAGATCCATACATATATAAATATATATATATATATATATATATATATATATATATATATTTGTGTGTGTGTGTGTGTGTGCGTGTACACTTTTTATGTTCCTCCTCACCCTCACACCATCCTTCCCCGTGTCCTTATATATATCTCACTTCTTGCTCTTCTCCCATTCTGACTTTCCTAGTTCCTATACTTCAATTTCCTTTCAATTTTAGTGAATTAAAAAATAGGAAGACAATTGGATGCCACAGTGCAGAAGGGCATATGTCAGGAAAGGCATGCTGAGTTGCACTAGTGCATGTGCATACTTTTGTGCATGCAGCATGTTCACAGTGTTGGACAAGAATTGTCTAACTGCAGTAAAAAGCTCCTCTCTCCCTACTGGCACTGCCATTTCTGCAAGTGGATTTCTGAATAATGACCTTTCAGCTGCACCTTGACTCTCAACTTTTCTGCTGTAACTCTTGTGTGATCAAATGATGCATGTTACTGAATCCCAGGGATGCAGTGGTGGTTGGATGGCATGACTAACTACGGTATAATGGCCTTAAAATACTTTCACAGTTCTCAGAATAAAGGTCATTGAAAGAGAAAGGTGGGGTTTATTAGTACAAGAATAAAAGATCAATGAATGTATAAAATATAAATGTTAACGTTTTTCATCCTTCTCTTCACATTGATTAACTTATTCAGGACTGTAGTCATTTCCTTGGGGTAGTTTTGACTCAGATATTCCCAAGCTATAGATAAATATCATGCTTTGAAGATGGTTTATTTGTTGTTAGAAAGAAGATATCCAAGCGTTTGGGTGCAGACTGAGCTTTAGATTTCTAAGCCATTCCTTCAGTTTGGATCCATTAGTTCCTTTCTCTGAAAAAAAAACATAGAAAATATTGTTCCTGGACAGTAGATGCTTAGAATACTTTAATATCTTTATTCTTTTTAAAGGTTCAGGGATTTATCTGTCATTTTAAACAAGTTTGTATATTTAATCTTATGTTGGGCTTCTTCAGCTGCAGTTACTATTATTTATTACATTCATATCTCAAGACTGATATGGTTTTATTGTTAATCTTTTCTTGACAAGGTCTGTAAAACTATTCCATCCAGCTGCATGGTTCAAAGTACAGTTCTGCTGGCTGAGAGACCACCTGAAAGAGATTGTTACTTACCAGGCTTAATCCGTCTGAGTTATATTGCTTCACTTAATTGATTTAGTCATGTGTATTGCACTTATGTTTAGCAAGGAGAACTGATTGATAAGAAAGACTTCTGAAATTGTTTTATGGTGTGTGTGTGTGTGTGTGTGTGTGTGTGTGTGTGTGTGTGTGTGTGTGTGTGTGTGTACATACATGTATGCATTTGAGTATGTGCTAAATGTGAACTTAGTTTAGGGCCATTTCCTCTGCTTTAACTGATCGCTTTCTTTGCCATTTGTTAGTACATGGATGAAAGCAACATAATAAAAACATACAGAAAATTGGAAAAAGAAAACTGAAAGGCTTTTGGGTACAAGGTGTTTTGTAGCTGGGGTACAGGTTAAGAATTCTCATCATTACTTTAATGTAAACCTCTTCCAAAAGCATTTCAGTTCCTTCTTAACAACATAGCTTTAAGACTGAGGTTTTGATTTTTAATTTAGTATCAGTCTCTAGTACTAAGATTAATTCCAGGGATGACAAAACCTGATGAAAGGAAGTTTGATTTGTCAAAGTGGAAAATGTTTTCCAATTGATGTCAGGTCTGTGGCCTGTCTCTTCTGGTACACCCTACTGAATATTATTGAATATATTTCAAAGTTACTAGGTAATAGTTTTATTTTTTATCCATTAAGACTATCTTAGCTGCCTTGTCTTTGACTCTGTAATAGAAACATCTGGTAATGTTTTCTGTTGATGGAAATGAAACTTTTGACTGGCAGCTGGCTTATAGGATTAAAGAGCTGTTAATGAGCTGCTTCCTATCATCCAGTGGTGCAAGGTTTGATTCCCACACCTTTCATTGCCTGTGTGTCTCTAAGTAAATCATTTAACCAGACATTGTTCCCAAGATGAGTTTGATAAAGGTCCATGGAGATCAATGTTCTACCCCAGAAAATAAATAGAACTAAATATTTAGTGGAAGTCACTGTACTTAATCCTACCAAGGAACACATTTTTCCTAACTGGGTTAATTTTGTTTTGGAAAATGTGAAAGAACCACTCTCTAAGACAATCTTTCTAGCTTTATTAAAGAGCTTGTCTTGGAAGACAGTCCCTTTTGTGAGTTTTCAGTTACAGATAGGTATTTAGAACCTTGTAAGACATTGCATAGAGATGTACATAAGCTAGCTACTAGCCCATCATTTATCCCTAAAATTTTGATTGATATTGCTTTTAATTAGGATACATAGCTTATATCCTTCTGGTCTCAGTCACTGAATCAAGCTGGATACATGTACATGTATAGATCTAGATACAGATTTTTGCTTAAATCTTCAGCATAAAAGACTAGAAATTCCAGCCAGCTTTTTGTTTCTTTTGCATATGTTGAGATGGAGCTCATGAGAAGCACACAAAGTATTGAATTGTTTTATCTATCAATCCATCTATCTATCTATTTGTAAGTTGTGTATTGGGTCAGTGGTCTGATTCAGTGGCCCAGTTTCAGACTCAGTCAGCCTGGACAAATGACAAAAAATGTAAACAAATAAGTATGCCTAAAGTTTATGGAAAATTCAGTAAATGAAGCTACAGTAAATTAATCAATTAAATCAAATTAATTAAATCATTATAAACTGTGATAGGGAAAGAAGAAGAAGAAGAAAAACAATAAAATAATAGACATTAAATAAGATGCGTAGGTAAGTATTAATGAATGAAAATAAGAATAAGTGAAGTAATGGTCAGAATTAAAAGACTTACAGAGTTTTAATATTATTATATAAGAGGTTCTTCTTCCTTTGCATTTTTGTTGTTTAAAGTCTCTTTAGACGCCGTTTGGAAAACATACATGAGATCCCTGAGACACACTTTTATAATCATTGCAAGCTGGAATGCATTCCAAAAATTAGGGCTGGTTTTGCTTTAGCAAACATCCTCCATCTGGCTTTTACAATCATAAGTTACATTATAAGCAAATTCACATGGAATATAGACCCGATAAAATGTTATAATATAGTTTGTGAAATAATCATCATAACTAGTTTAAGAATTATACTTGTCTTTACAGCTCCCTATATCTATTCCTACTAGATTATCTCTTAGACATTTTATTTTGGCAAGCACTGAAGATGCCCTGAAACACACATACATTTGTTTATGGCTGAATGGTGGCTAGAAGCTTTAAATGTCTTATTTAGCCAGCCGTGCAGATAAATTGCTGTCTGTTTATGGTATTTAAAGTTGAAGATGTGATACCATATATCTTTTATACAAAGACATTTTTATTAAAATTGTTTCCATATCTTCAGATAGATTGAACCATAAATAGTGAAACATAAAATAATATAACATAATCAACAAGTCAACTATTTACAAAAGAAACTGTATACAATTGCCTAATTATACAATCTATTATATCACGTTTCCATATATAATATGCAATTTGTATTAAGATGCTGTGCTGACTAATCAGATCAATTTGTTTTGTCCAATATTTTGTCAACTTTCTGCCAGCAAGTGATGTATGATATTGTCTTATCAGTTCTTTTCTTTATGGTTGCTACTTCCATTCGAGACACAAAGACTGTGATTTTCTTGAAATCTTGTAAAGTTGGTGGTGCTTTATTCTTTCAGTAAGTTGTTATGGCTTTACATGCAATGGCAAGCAATGTCCACAGTAAAGGACATTTTACTTTTGGGACACATTGTGGTATGGGTACATTAAACAAAACTAATGACTTGGTTAACTGAAAAGTATCATTAAAATTGTTAATTAATTTCAAACCAATATTTACTCAGTGAATGACAATCAAAAAGCATGTGTTCCCAATCTGCTTTTGTATATGTTTTACATCTCCAACAATCAATATGTTTCTTATAAATTAGTTCTACTCTATGAGGGGTTAGAAAGGATCTTTGTAGGAATTTCCTTGCATATAGTTTCTACTGAACTGACTTGGTGGTAAGGCTTGGTGATAAAAGGATAATTTCTTTTTCATTTTTATCAGGATCCTTTTGATTAACCCGATTATAATAATTCCAATAACTATTATTGGTATATTTCTTTGTTTTTTTAAGTGCCTTATGAATGTTGGATATATATTCTTGTCCTTTATAAGTATTATTTATTAAAAGTATCACAAAATCTATGAACTTAGGAATATTATTTTTAAAAGTTGGTGCCATTAATTCCAGCTTATTTGTGATGTACTGTCTTATTTATTGTATTGGTAGCCACAGTTTATCATCTTACTCAAATTTCCTTTTGATTTGATCTTGTGTGAGTAATGTATTGTCATTGAGTATTTCATACCAATAAATCACTTTTTTCTTTAAGCTCTTTAATTACATTTGAATCAAAGGTAGTTATACAATTTTGTATACAAGCTATAGGATGTAATATAAAAACATGTCTTTATATCTGGGTTCATATTTATATATTTTCTAAACAGTATTCAGTAACAATTATATACTTTGTATTTATACTTTTATTAAATATGTTATCTCTTATCACATTATAAAATACTTTTGTTGGATTTATATTATATTGTTTATGGGCTGAGTTACTAATGATGTTACATATAGATTCATGAATTAATTTTCATTTGTTTGTATAGGTTGAGTTCAGCCATAGAGTAATTGTTTTAGTAATAGATGCCAATGAATAAATATCTATATCTGGTAGATTAATTCCACCCTTCTCCCAACATTTTAAATGGTTAAGAGTGATTCTAGGATTATTGTTAAACCAAAGGAAATTCATCATCATTTTATTGTATTGCTATATAATTTTCTTAGTAGGAGGGATGGAAAAGGATTGTATATAATATATCATTTTTGGGAAAATGACTGATTTAATTATATGCAACCTATTTTCCATTGTATAAAACATATTATTCCATTTCTGCATTAATGATTTTATTTGACTTAGTATATACATATAGTTAATATTTGTTTGTCTAGTGTTGTAAGATTCCTAGGTAATTAATTTTATTAGCAGGTGCTAAGTACTTAATGAAGTCATTATTTAATTCCTTTTTATTTGAGTTAATAAAATTTTAGTTTTGATTTTATTAATACAAGATTAGAAACAGTTTGAAAGAAGTTCATTGTTTGGAATAATTCAGTTAATGATTTATCTTTATCAGATATTGTCAACAGGATGTCATCAGCAACTAACTGCATTTTCAAGTTATGCTCACTTACTATGCCTTTAATATTTGTGTTCATTCTAACATAGTTAGCAAAAGGTTCAATTGGTAATGCAAACAGTAAAGGTAAAAGTGGGCATCCTTGCTTAGTTCCTTTTCTAATAGTTATAGAAGTAGAGAGACATGACTCAATCTTAACATAGGCCAGGGAATTTTCATATAATGTTTTAATTAAGAATGTAAATTGTTGTGAAAAACAATATTCTTCTTGTACCACCAGTAAATAATTCCAGTCTATTGAATCAGAGGCGCTATTGATGTCTAGACTCACCAGAGTCATGTCTCTCTTAGTTAAATCAACATAATCTATCAAGGCAAGAATTCTTTTAATATTATCATCAGTGTTTCTATCTTTACTTGTCTGGTTGTGATCAATTTATGATTGTAATATATGTTTAATTCTCTCTGTAGGTATTGCCATAAACATTTTGTAATCTACATTTAACAATGAAGTGGGCCTATAGGAAGAACGTTCTGAGGCATTTTTTTTTTCAGATTTCAGAAAAGTTAAGATTAAACTATATTTCCAAGAAGATGGAACTAATATTCCTTGTTTAACCTGGTTAGAAACCTTCAGCAATAACTGTTTAGCTTCTTTGAGCAATAACATTTCTGGTGTTATATTGTCATTTCCTCGTGCTTTATTGAGTTTCAGTTTTTTAATTTGATTCTGCAAATCAGACATTATCTGCTTGTCAGTGTGTCTGCTCTGTTGTTCCTGTATCTTAACGTTTATATTAGCCTGAATTGTTTCTTTTAACTTCATCTCTATGTTGTTAGTGTTAATTTTTTGCAAGTGCAGCTGAAATTTTTCTAGTATGCTGTTTAAGTCTGAGACTTTCTTATTAATGTTGGGATTATATATTTCTTTTATTTGGTTCATTTTAATAACTTTCTTAGTTCTATTTATTTTCCTTTGATTCTTTGGGTTCATTGAATAAGAAATAAGTTTGATTTTTTCTAATTATATCATTATTTTATGATGTAATATTTCAGTATATTCTTTATTTTTCATTATTAAATCATTAATTAATTGACTATGTCCTTTTTGTATGTTAAGTTTAATAATATCTATTTCCTTTTGAAGTTCAGTTAATTGCTTGTCCTATTGCTTCCTTTTATTTTTGTACCATGTTAATGGTCTTCCATATATGTATGCTTTTAATGCATCCTATACATAGATTTCCAAAGTGTCATTTATGTTTGATTCTATACATTTTTGTAATTCTTTTATATAAAATTCTTTAAACTCTTTTAGATTTGTTATATAGGATGGTATTCTAGTGATTGTCACCTTTTGTTTGTTATGAACTTCTGCTTCGAAAGTAATTGCATTCTGGTCTGTTAATGGACAATAAATTACTTTAAAATTGCTAAGAAAGGTGGTTATTTCATTTGATATATATACTCTTATCTATTCTTGAGTGTGTTATACCTATGTGAAAAAAAATGTATAATGCAGAGAATCTTTGTCTGCATATTCATTAACATTTTTAAGATTATATAGTTCAACAAATTCTGCTAGTGTTTTTGATGTTGCAGTTTTCCTTCTGGTATTTGTAGAGTCAGTGTCATATAATGCTGGATTACTTCTTCTAACTGGTGTTAAACTATACTTGCACTCAAGTCAGGGATCCAATAAAAATTCATAAAAGTATACAGTTTACCATTTATTGAGATATCAGTGTAAAAGGACCACAAAACTCTATGACTTACATCATCCTTCATAGACTAACAAGAAACATCAGCAAATACAGAAACTGTAATCAGCAACTTTTCCTTATACATGACTTCTATTCTTATGGTTTGCATATGTGGACTACAGAATGAAATTGTCACTGCTTATTGGACTATTTGTTTTTGGGACAGAAAACTTTCATATCAATTAATTGTAATGAAAAAGTAGATATTTAATCAGTAAATGTGTCGACAACATGAAATCTGTAAAACAAAACTTTTTTTTTATTTTTACTGTACGTTTTACTAAATCATTAAGTTATAATCTGTGGTAAACTACTAATAAACTTAGATAGAGAGAAATAGTGTAAGTATCACCTTAAGAGCTTAGAATGATAAAACAACTATATCTGAGTGCTATAAAGCAGTGACATCACCGTGCTTCTTTTACTTTCATTTTAGTGTCTCTATTTGACTGTGGGAAAACCCAGACTTCAGAATTGCTTCATGAAGCTAGGTGAAGCGTTCTAAAACAAAAAACAGTGTAATCAGCTTTGCAATTCCAGCGGGAAACTAGAGAATGCAAGTGTGGTGCTTTTGATTCTTTGTGTGTAACTCAAGCTTCCTGCCTTACTCTGTTCATTTTTATGAAATGTATTACCACCGATTTAAAAAAATAACTTTCTTTAAGAAAAAGATCATAAGTACTGTATAAATGAGTTATTGTACATCTTAAAACAAAACATTTCATGTGTAAATCATGTACTCTAAAAACTATTTATCCATATTAAACACATTATTAAAGCTTTGTTAGAAGATAAGCAAGGCTATCAACTATAAATATAAGTAGAGTCAAGGCAACCGGCATTCAAATGGCACTATTAGTATAATCTCCAGCCCAACCCAAACACAACTATCCCCAGTTGTCATTCAATTTCTTAGTGTATATTAGGTAACCCATAAGCATTGTTAACAGGAATATCAGTTCCTATACTTATGACTATATTGTCTATTTAAGTATTAATGGTTGATTATAAATTCAAAGTAGTAAAGATAAATTAATATGAGTTACCTTTTCCTGATGGTGTAGAGTACTGAAGATTTATGTTTCCCTACCCATAAACTGCAGGTGCTTAATTATGCAAAAACCTTTTATTTTAACACGAAAATGTTTGTGTTTGTGTTTTTCGGCTTTTCCCGGTTAGGGCTCGCCACAGCGGAACTCCGGTCCGCTAATGATTGGTAGTGGATTTTTATGTACCGGGTTACCAGCCCTGACGCACAACCTTCAATGAAGGCACGCCCCATTCACGTATGCCTCCACACAGAAGACGCTCTATCTGAGAATCGAACGGGACAACGTCTTGCTATGAGGCGACAATGCTACCCCAGCACCACCACCACAGTAATTTGTCCTTCATTTTTTACTTTTCTTTCCTGTTGTCTGCCAGTTGTTCTTCTCTGCTTGATGTTTGAGGCTAGGTCCCAAACAATCCATTTCTTCTGTTTGATCTAGGAAGTTCTTTTTAGAAAGAAAAGAAACTGCAGTATCCAATGTTTCAAATGTTCTGGTGCCTTCTAGGAAAAAATGCAAAGTCTGGCTGAAAATAAAAGATCAACATTTAGTTGTTGTTTTTTAAGTTTCTTAATTAGTGATAAACATTCCTTCCTTTTTGCTGCAACTGTAGAAGAGTAGTGATTACCAAATCTTGTCATATTTAATTGGGGAATTGGTCCATGCTGACTTCAGGGCCAGTTCTTTATCCTGTGAAGAGAAAAAATGAACTATGACAGATCTTGTTTTGGTTTTGTCCTTGTTGTTTTAGTCAAAGACCAATGTGCCCTCTCAATTCCATATGAAAAGGCTTCTTGCAGATTTAAAGCTTTGGGAAGCCAGGTTGTGAGGAAATTGGTCATGTTTTGAGCCTCCACATTTTCAGGTAAACCATAAATCTGAAGATTATTCCTCCTGGATCTGTTCTCGAGATCATCCACTTTATTTATTCTTCTTTGTCTTTTCGGCTTTTCCCGGTTAGGGGTCACCACAGCGGAACTCCGGTCCGCTAATGATTGGCAGTAGATTTTTATGGTGCCGAGTTGCCAGCCCGACGCCCAACCTTCAGCGAAGGCAAGCCCATTCATGCATGTCTTTCGGAAGCCACTCGACCACGGGGAGGACATGCAGACTCCACACAGAAGGCACTCCAGCAGAGAATTGAACAAGAGAACCTCTTGCTGTGAGGCAACAAGGCTACTGCTGTACCATTTTGCTTCAAAATAAATTCCACTTGTAGCTCTTGTTCTGTTAACCTCCCATACAGGTAATTTAATGAGTTTTCCATCCTGGTTATTTGGATCTTTTCTTGCTGCATAATTTCTTTTAAAACCTCTATTTGTCTTGAGGTTTCTTCTTTATACAAATCCAGTTTACTGTCCATTTTATCAAATTCTTTGGTTAGTTCAGACATGTTGACTAATAAGGTTTGCAGGTCCTTCTTGAAGACTGGTCTTGAAAGCTATATTTTGAGTTGTTCATCTTGTGACAGTGTCAGTAGTCTTTCTGATGAAGTTTTTGTCAGGAATTTTGTTAAATACTGACATTTTTCTCATAAAACAAACCTGTGCCCTTTAAATATTATATCCTGTAATTTTTGTGAAGAAATTAGTCCTGGTATTCAAATTTTCCTGTCAGTAAATATAAAGACTGTCAAAGCTCAAGAAAAGTGCTGTTAACTAGCCTGCATCTTGGGCACACCCCAGTGATACCATATATCTTGAATACTTGTTGATTATAACTTTCTCTCTCTCTCTCTCTCTCTCTCTATGTGTGTGTGTATGTATGTATTGGCATATATATATAAGCAAACAAATAGGAATACCCACCAAAGAACAGCACTGCACCACAAAGTAATACGAGAAAACCAAAATCAGTGCTGTTACAACAAGGCAGTCCATAAAACACTGCTTTAACTCGAATAAAAACTTTAATAAAATAGAAGGACTTAAAAAAAAAACTTGCAAAAAACTCATAAAACCAGAAAATAAGCACTTTCAGGTACAAACTTAATCTTCATCAGATGTTAAACTAATCAGCGATGTCAAAATTTAAAAAACTTTCAACCAATCAACATTAATGTTTCAGCTTCCATCCTAAGGGTGGGTTTCAGTGGAAAGTATGAGTTTAACCCAGGATATCTATGTGCTTGGAACCTTCCTATCCATTTCATTTCTGCAAGTTCCAAGTAATTAGTATGATCACCACCTCTCTGTTGTTCAGATACCACTTGTAATACTCTAAAAAAGAACTTGGGTCCATTTGATTTATGCATATGTTTCGACAGGAGATTTTTAAAATCTTTCGGATGGATATCACTGATATGTTTAGATATCCTTTCTTTAAACTGTCTCACAGTCTTGCCTACATAGAAACATGTACAGCTGTCACATGTAGCCAAGTACACCAATCTTTTAGTAGCACAGTCAGCATACAGCTTCGGTATAAACATAAAATTAATAAATGAGTGTTTGAAATCTTGTTCTTATGACATGTATTCACAAGTAGAACAACAAGGACATGGATAGGTTCCCTTCCTGCTGGACTGTATCTTTACAGGTGCTTTATGTTTAAAACAAAACATTTGCTTAAGATTGCAACTGTTCTTAAGGCAAAATGTGATCCGTTTCCAACAATCTCTTTAATCGTCTCATCCGATGTAAGGATCTTCCAGTTAGCTTCAATACTGTCACATACATACTTAATATCCCTTGTATAAGTCAGGACAGCATGACTGACTTGCTCCAGCTGTGGCCTGTTTTTCATCTGTTCAGAACTCTGTTGGGGTGGGTGTCATTCCGATACAAGTAAGGTCTCTCTTTTTGCCCATGTACAGCCCTAACCTTCTGTTGTGCCTTAACAATCTATTCTTATCATAACCTCTATGTTGAAAAAATGTCTCCATTCTTAATATTTGTTCATGAAGATCATCTTTTCTAGTACTTAATTTGGAAAATCTGGGCAGCTGTGCTTCAGGTATACTGGAGTAAATATGCTGGGGATGCATACTTGATCTGACCAAATAATTATTCTTCTAAGTTTCCTTATGATACAGTTGTGTATCAGTCTTACCACACTTATTCTGAATGGCCATTACAGCCTAAAAAGGTAGAATCTCATAGGAAGAATGCATGCTGAATCTTAAAAACTCAGTTGTCCCTTTTAAGAATCTATGAAAGCTGGCAAGTTCTTCTTCATTTCCTTCCCATAATATATATATATATATATATATATATATATATATATATATATATATATATATATATATATGGAGCTAGGATGTTTGCACGAATAAGCAAACGTCCAAATCCATAACAACCGAACACACTTTAATGAAAGCGCTTTTATCGAAAAAGCACTTTCGTTAAAGCATGTTACAAAAAAAAAAAAAAAAACACTGCGTTAACACCCCCCCCACACTTTAATATTCTCCCTCCAAGACAGCACTACAGTGGGGAAAAGGGAATTTTTCCTTACCTGCACCGTAGTACAGCCTTGGCAACAGGCATACTTATGTGAAAGTGCTTCTTCAGTGAAAAGCACTTTCGCGTAAGTATGCCCAGCAGTATGGGTTTCAGATGTTTGCTCATTTGAGCAAACTTCCAGAACCTATATATATATATATATATATATATATATATATATATATATATATATATATATATCATCAACAAAATGCTGTGAGTATGGATTGCTGTTATACACAAAATCATGCTCCCAATTTACCATTACAAGATTAGCATAGCTATCGGTGCATGGGGTGCCCATAGCTATACCCCATTGCTGCCCATACAAATTGCCTTGAAAAATCATCACATTGTGTTCAAGCACTAGACTAAACAAAGCACATATTAGAACATCAAGGGAGAAATGCCAGTTAGACAACATGAATAACTTAGTTGTGAATTTATCTGATATTAGGCTGAAAGATGCCCACTTGTCTCTTAAATGGAGGCCTAAGTTATGTTCCAGCAAATTGTTTGAATTTATGTGCTGTTATTTTACAGCTGAAGTTGTTTGGAAGAGACATTATGCTAAAGAGTATTTCTGGTATCAGTTCACAACATTGGGCTAATATATTCAAAAAGCCTAGTAATTTTGTTCCATAGAATAGTTCTGTGGTAGATACCCTTCTAAAAGTATGTGAACAAGATATTGCACAATGTTTATTAAGACCAAGGCACCAATTTCATAATATAAACAGTGCTGAGAGACCAGCCTTGATAGATTTGATTATGAGTGATGATTTAATTTTAAGACCTGCAGATAAAGGTGGAGCCATTGTTCTGATGAACAGGACATTTTATTTGATGAAAATGAGAGAGTTATTGAGTGATGATGACACTTATAAGCCCATTGAAAGTATGAAGCTGGTGCAACTAAAGAAATCAGTGAATTATACTCTGCATGAGCTGCTCATGCATAGATCTATTACAAAAGATCTTTTTGACTATTTAGTTGTACACCATCCGACCAAAAGGGAGACCCTACTTGTATCGGAATGACACCCACCCCCAACAGAGTTCTGAACAGATGAAAAAGAGGCCACAGATGCAGCAAGTCAGTCATGATGTCCAGACTTATACAAGTGATATTAAGTATGTATGTGACATTACTGAAGCTAACTGGAAGATTTTACATCGGATGAAACGATTAAAGAGATTGTTGGAAATAGACCACATTTTGCCTTTAAGAACAGTCGTAGTCCTAATCAAATGCTATGTTTTAAACATAAAGCACCTGTAAAGATACAGTCAAGCAGGAAGGGAACCTATCCATGTCCTTGTTGTTCTACTTGTGAATATATATCATAAGAACAAGATTTGAAACACTCATTTATTAATTTTATGTTTATACCAAAGCTGTATGCTGACTGTGCTACTAAAAGTTTGGTGTACTTGGCTACATGTGACAGCTGTACATGTTTCTATGTAGGCAAGACTGTGAGACAGTTTAAAGAAGGGATATCTAAACATATCAGTGATATCCATCTGAAAGATTTTAAAAATCCCCTGTCGAAACATATGCATGAATCAAATGGACCCAAGTTCTTTTTTAGATTATTACAAGTGGTATCTGAACAACAGAGAGGTGGTGATCATACTAATTACTTGGAACTTGCAGAAATGAAATGGATAGGAAGGTTCCAAGCACATAGATATCCTGGGTTAAACTCATACTTTCCACTGAAACCCACCCTTAGGACGGAAGCTGAAACATTAATGTTGATTGGCTGAAAGTTTTTTTAAATTTTGACATCACTGATTAGTTTAACATCTGATGAAGAGTAAGTTTGTACCTGAAAGTGCTTATTTTCTGGTTTTATGAGTTTATTGCAAGTTTTTTAAGTCTTACTATTTTATTAAAGTTTTTATTCGAGTTAAAGCAATGTTTTATGGACTGCCTTGTTGTAACAGCACTGATTTTGGTTTCTCTCAGATTGCTGAAATCTAGTGTCACAATTATAACAGCATGGCGATTCTTTCTCAGGGGAAACAAATTTGAGTTTGTCATTTTAAATGAGTTAGTGGTTGAGGCAGACCTCCTACAGCAAGCTGCTTTCCTGGACCAAGGGCAGGGGTCCTCTTGTTACTTGTATCATACTTTGAAATTGTATTACTAAACTGATTTCTCAAGAGTGATTTTTGTATCTAAGCTCTTGGGATGACTCTCCACCAGAGGACTAAGTTATTACTTCTGAATGGTGGCAGATTTAGTCCTTGTCACAGGGGTGTGCACCACCCCCTTTTTGACAACCTGTCATACAACCTGATGGAAAAAAAGGTTAAACTGTTTCAGCTGAAATAAAAAAATATACTGCAAACATGGTATGGAGTTGAGGGTGTACATCATCTGCAGTATTTTCCAATTTCAACCCACAGAGGCTTTATTTTTTTGCATTTTTATATCACAAGTCACAATGGAAGATGAAGTTGGAGGGACCAGTCATCTTAAAATCCCATGTGACTAATGCAACAACGTCTTCCATCCTGACTGATAAATCTTTCAAGAAGGAGGCTGAGAGGAACTTGTCTAAATAATGCAGAGATGAGAAAGAAAGAGCATCATGTACTTAACTGACAGGAAATAAAAATAAACTATGTGAACAAGATATTGCACAATGTTTATTAAGACCAAGGCACCAATTTCATAATATAAACAGTGCTGAGAGACCAGCCTTGATAGATTTGATTATGAGTGATGATTTAATTTTAAGACCTGCAGATAAAGGTGGAGCCATTGTTCTGATGAACAGGACATTTTATTTGATGAAAATGAGAGAGTTATTGAGTGATGATGACACTTATAAGCCCATTGAAAGTATGAAGCTGGTGCAACTAAAGAAATCAGTGAATTATACTCTGCATGAGCTGCTCATGCATAGATCTATTACAAAAGATCTTTTTGACTATTTAGTTGTACACCATCCGACCAAAAGGGAGACCCTACTTGTATCGGAATGACACCCACCCCCAACAGAGTTCTGAACAGATGAAAAGAGGCCACAGATGCAGCAAGTCAGTCATGATGTCCAGACTTATACAAGTGATATTAAGTATGTATGTGACATTACTGAAGCTAACTGGAAGATTTTACATCGGATGAAACGATTAAAGAGATTGTTGGAAATAGACCACATTTTGCCTTTAAGAACAGTCGTAGTCCTAATCAAATGCTATGTTTTAAACATAAAGCACCTGTAAAGATACAGTCAAGCAGGAAGGAACCTATCCATGTCCTTGTTGTTCTACTTGTGAATATATATCATAAGAACAAGATTTGAAACACTCATTTATTAATTTTATGTTTATACCAAAGCTGTATGCTGACTGTGCTACTAAAAGTTTGGTGTACTTGGCTACATGTGACAGCTGTACATGTTTCTATGTAGGCAAGACTGTGAGACAGTTTAAAGAAGGGATATCTAAACATATCAGTGATATCCATCTGAAAGATTTTAAAATCCTGTCGAAACATATGCATGAATCAAATGGACCCAAGTTCTTTTTTAGATTATTACAAGTGGTATCTGAACAACAGAGAGGTGGTGATCATACTAATTACTTGGAACTTGCAGAAATGAAATGGATAGGAAGGTTCCAAGCACATAGATATCCTGGGTTAAACTCATACTTTCCACTGAAACCCACCCTTAGGACGGAAGCTGAAACATTAATGTTGATTGGCTGAAAGTTTTTTTAAATTTTGACATCGCTGATTAGTTTAACATCTGATGAAGAGTAAGTTTGTACCTGAAAGTGCTTATTTTCTGGTTTTATGAGTTTATTGCAAGTTTTTTAAGTCTTACTATTTTATTAAAGTTTTTATTCGAGTTAAAGCAATGTTTTATGGACTGCCTTGTTGTAACAGCACTGATTTTGGTTTCTCTCAGATTGCTGAAATCTAGTGTCACAATTATAACAGCATGGCGATTCTTTCTCAGGGGAAACAAATTTGAGTTTGTCATTTTAAATGAGTTAGTGGTTGAGGCAGACCTCCCACAGCAAGCTGCTTTCCTGGACCAAGGGCAGGGTCCTCTTGTTACTTGTATCATACTTTGAAATTGTATTACTAAACTGATTTCTCAAGAGTGATTTTTGTATCTAAGCTCTTGGGATGACTCTCCACCAGAGGACTAAGTTATTACTTCTGAATGGTGGCAGATTTAGTCCTTGTCACAGGGTGTGCACCACCCCCTTTTTGACAACCTGTCATACAACCTGATGGAAAAAAAGGTTAAACTGTTTCAGCTGAAATAAAAAAATATACTGCAAACATGGTATGGAGTTGAGGGTGTACATCATCTGCAGTATTTTCCAATTTCAACCCACAGAGGCTTTATTTTTTTGCATTTTTATATCACAAGTCACAATGGAAGATGAAGTTGGAGGGACCAGTCATCTTAAAATCCCATGTGACTAATGCAACAACGTCTTCCATCCTGACTGATAAATCTTTCAAGAAGGAGGCTGAGAGGAACTTGTCTAAATAATGCAGAGATGAGAAAGAAAGAGCATCATGTACTTAACTGACAGGATAGCTGTATAGATTTTTTTCATTTTTAGAATTTCTTTAACTCTGTCACTTATGATATGTAAAATATATTACTGTGTCTTGAAGTTTTCTGTTTGCAGTGGTTTCAATAAGGTAACAGTAGCGATGTCCATCTTGCTGTTATCTACAAGTTTGTTCGAGCCTATTGGCAAGTTAATTTACTCATAACATTTCTTCATTTTGTTTCAACTGTTTGCTATGGGAATACCCCTTCCCTATTACATGTACAGCCCAACCTATCAATCAACCTTCCAATCAAAATGAAGGAACATGCTTGAAGGCTTAGGGACTTAGTTATTTTCATAACAAAATGGAGAATTCACAGGACAAGGAAGAAACGTTTGTGTCTTGTTTAGAAAAAGTTGATCATGGAATTTCTCTGGATAGTAGCAGGTAAGTATTTTATTTTTAATTCTGGCAGGGTCAAACCAGATACTTTAGGTAACAATGGGTCCAACGCTGTTTGTAGATGAAATGATTGTTCCTGCTGTTCCGTTTGATGTTGTACTGTTGGCTTCATAGGAATAATGTGTGGTTGAGTGAAGCAAGCTGGAATACAAGCTGTAACTACTGATGTTCTTCATCTCACATTGCTGCAGTCCTTACACTTGGGTAGTCCGCTGTCCTCGGTCGGCCCGAATATCAAAGTATAAGGCTGACGTCGGTCAAGGCGCATTTGACTGACATCAGGACGTCAGGGTACAAATGCGCATGACCGACGTCATATCCTCAGTCTTTTTTGCCGCATGGTCCGATGCAGAAGCAGCGTTGCAAGTGCCGGTTGGCGTTCTGAAATTGTTCG
The DNA here is from genome assembly GCF_019279795.1 of Protopterus annectens. Lineage (NCBI taxonomy): Eukaryota > Metazoa > Chordata > Ceratodontiformes > Protopteridae > Protopterus > Protopterus annectens. The sequence continues at coordinate 1,436,891,869 of NC_056735.1, read as the reverse complement.
ATTTCGGAGTTTCAGACCGAGTCAAAGTTGGCTAAGTACCCGCTGGGGAATATTTTGGTTTTTCTTGCCTCAGTGGTTTACCGGATGTCAGAAAAGTGAATAATTGTATTTCTTGTGGGAAACAGATACCGCATAGAGACTACCATACTTTGTGTATTCCTTGTTTAGGGCCTGAGCACGACGTTGTTGGGTGTCGCTCTTGTGCTAGATTCAATAAGCGCACTATGAAGAGAAGATTAGATTGTGCCAGGTTAGTCTTCGGGAAGGGGTGCAATTATAAAATGCCGTCGGATGCTCCGACGCCCGCTTCTTCGAAGAAGCGCAAGGACAAAGCAGTTAAACCTAGGCTAGAGGAACCGTCAGTACCGGACGCCGGTTCTTTAGAGGTGTCGGTGGAGCCGGTGGTTCCACCGGAGGTTTCTTTGGGATCCCAGGGAGAGACTCTGTTGTTGCAGGATGTGGCCTCTCAGGAGGCAGGCCAGGCTGATGGGGCTTCTCAGGTTACTATACTCCCCTCCCTGCCTAGGGTGGTTAGGCCCTCTCCTTCTGTTTCCAAGGCTTCTCGCAGGTGCAGGCCAGGTTTAGCTTCAGTTGGTGTTACCCCTAGCTCTTCAGGAACTGTGCCCAAGAAGCATATGCTTAAAATGGCAGAAGATTTGATTACTTTGATTAGGGGTTCTTTGCCCCCTCCTGATAAGAGACCTAGGGTGGAGCCTGAGCTAGGGAGTTTTGAGCAGGCTTCAGATATTTCAGAGTCTTCGGCTGAAGACTTGCAGGAGTACTCTCCTTATTCTGATTCTGATGTGGATGATTCTACTCCTTCTGCTTCTCCTCCTGAGGATTTTTCTTTTTCAGAAACTCTTCATTCCATGAGGGAGCATTTTAAGTGGGAAGGTCAGGACTTCTCTGATTCCAGGAAAAGGCTTAGGGAATTTTTGTTTTTACCCCAGCATAGGCCTTTGGCTATACCTCCTGTTTTGGATGTAGTGGAAGATGTTTTACAGAGGCTTCTCTTAATCCTGATTCTTTGCCTCCTGCTCCTGTTAAACCGGATAGGTATTACAGGGTGCCTGAAGCTCATAAGTATCTTTTTAAGAGTCCTAGGGCAGACCCAGAAACTGTTAGCCAGGGGCCTAAAGGTGTTAAGGCTTCTGTTGTAAAGAATCCGGTTCCTACAGACAAAGAGGCCAGGGCCTTGGATAGATGGGGAAAGAAAGTTTATACTTCTTCCACTCTTGCTATGAGGGCTTTGAATTGCCAGTTTCACATGTTGAAATACCAAAACTATCTCCTTTCACAATTGAAGTCTAAGGTTGATGCTCTGGCAGAAGGTATTGATTGTAAAGAGTTGCAAGATTTAGTACATGTTTCCGAACAGGTGGGTAAGCATTCTTTGCAATGTGGTTTTGATGCTGTACAGGCCTCGTCTAGGGTGGCTGCCACTGGGTCAGTTCTTCGCAGGCACGCCTGGCTGAGGGATCAAAATTTATCAGAACATGTTAAAACAAGGATTTTAGATGCTCCTTTACAATCTGACGTGTTGTTTGGTCCTCCTGTTGAGGCAGTTTTAAAGAAAATGGAAGACAAGGCTAAGTCTATGCAGACTGTTAAAGATTTTTTGCAGGTCCAGCCTCCAAAGTTTAGTAGAAATTGGCCTACTAAGGGGTGGACGATCCTTCTTATGATTCCCAGTCTAGGGGTAGATCTAGACGTGGTAGGGGTAGAGCTCAGGGCTCTTTCAGGCCTAGAACAGGGAGTTCTCCTGCACAGTCTTCGGGTGAGGGCAGGGGTCAGTCCTTTCATAAACAGACCCAATGACCTACCTTTTCAGCTGCCAGAGCCTTCTCGTCTGGCAGCACCTTTGGGAGGAAGGTTGGCACTTTTCAAAGAAAATTGGAGTTTAATTACCCAAGACAGATGGGTATTGGATATCATACACCACGGTTACAGGTTTTATTTCCATACCTTGCCTCCTTTCAAAGGCATGCCAGACGCTCCTCCTCAACAAAGAATAGAGGCTCACAAGCAAGTTTCTCTGTTACTCCAAATAGGGGCCATACAGCCGGTCCCTATGCCAGAAGTGGGCCTAGGATTTTATTTTCGCCTGTTCCTAGTACCAAAGAAGGGGAACACGTGGAGACCAATTTTGGATTTATCTACCCTCAACACTTATCTGGACATTCCCAAGTTCAAAATGTTGACGTTACAGCAGCTTTTACCTCTGCTGGGCAAAGATCATTGGATGGTAACTTTGGATCTCAAGGAGGCTTACCTTCATGTTCCTATCAGACTAAGTTGCAGGAAGTATCTGCGTTTCGAGCTGGGACTTCTCACTATCAGTTCTCTGCATTGCCCTTTGGCTTATCTACTGCGCCCAGAGTGTTCACGAAAGTTCTGGCTCCAGTGATAGCTTTCTTCAGGCTAAAAGGAATACAGATCTATCCTTATTTGGACGACTGCCTGATTCTGGCTCAAGGAAGGGAAGAGCTTCTTCATCATTTGGAATATGTGATAGCAGTGCTAAGATGCCTGGGGTATTCTGTGAACGAAATAAAGTCCAGTCTAGTACCCTCTCAGGACATGTGCTTTCTGGGTGTGAGACTGAATACAGCATCCCAGATGGCCTTTTTAACCCCGGACAAACAAAAGAGTCTATCCCTTTACTTCCATCAGCTATCTCATCAGTCTGGACTGACTGCAAGGACAGTCCTTCAAGCCTTAGGGTTCATGGCATCTTGTATTCTGGTGCTTCCCAATGCCAAACTGCATATGAGGAAGCTGCAATGGTATCTCAAAAATGTATGGACACAGCACTGCCAGGATCTAGACACTGTCATTCAAATAATACCTTGCATTCAAAAGGAATTTTTGTGGTGGGCTCAGGAATGTCACCTAAACAAGGGACTCTCTGTGACCCGGCCAGAGGCGAGTCAGATTTTAACGACAGATGCCTCAGACAAAGCTTGGGGAGCTCATCTAAATGGAAAGTGGATACAAGACAAGTGGCCTGCCAGACTACAACATCTACATATCAACCTGAAGGAGATGTTAGCAGTCCAGTTTGCATTAATAGCTTTCAAGGATTTACTTCTTCCAGGGCAGGTGTTGATTCTAACAGACAACACAACTGTCATGTGGTACATCAACAAGCAAGGGGAACGATTCTTATCCTCTATGCAGGCAAGCAATGATTTTGTGGGAGACTGCTCTCAGTTTACAGCTCAATCTTCAGGCAAGGTTTCTGCCAGGAGCACAGAACTCCTTAGCAGATGTGTTGAGCAGACAAATTATGGATCCCCACGAGTGGAAATTGGATCCTCATGTATTTCAGAAATTGACAGTGTCATGGGGAACTCCAGACATAGATCTGTTCACTTCTCCACTAAACCATCAGCTGCCAAAGTTTTGCACAAAAAGGTTTCATCCCACAGCTTGGAAAGTGGATGCTCTTTCTTTCAATTGGAGCAATCTTCATGTGTATGCCTTTCCACCTCTGCCTCTCCTCCCAAAGGTACTTCTAAAGGTCAGACAGGACAAGCCAAGGATGATTTTAATAGCTCCAGATTGGCCTCGACAGCACTGGTACCCATTACTGAGAAGTCTGGTACGGAAGCCGCCATGGCCTTTGCCTTCGATTCCACACCTGTTGTCACAGGAGGACAGCCATTTGCTCAATGTCAAACTTCACTCTCTTCACCTAACAGCCTGGCATATTCTGTTTTGAACCATAGAGGGTCTCAACTTCCACAACAAGTTTTGAATGTGATTTTGGAAGCTAGAAGGCCTAGTACAAGGAAAGTGTACGCAGATAAATGGAAGAGATTTTTATTTTGGAGTGCAGCAAAAGATTTTGATGTTTCTGAGCCTAATTTGAGTGTGGCTCTTCAATATCTTACTGAGTTACTGGACAAAGGTTTGTCTTTCTCTTCTATTAAGGTTCATGCTGCAGCAATTTCGTCTCACTATGATTGTGACCCACCATTGTTTTCTCATCCTTTGTTCAAGCAATTTCTTAGAGGGGCAAAGAATATAAGACCCCCACGAAGAGCTCCTACTCCTGCTTGGGATCTCAATTTTGTGTTGGAGAAACTCACTCTACAACCTTTTGAGCCTGCAGCTACTTCTGCGTTGAAATATTTATCATGGAAGACTGCTTTTTTGTTGGCAATTACCTCTGCAAGAAGGGTTTCTGAATTGCAGGCTCTTATGGCGGTTGAGCCTTTCTTAATTTTCCATAAGGATAGGGTATCTTTACGTACTAATCCTTCCTTTATGCCTAAAGTGGTTTCTAGTGTGGCTTTAAACCAAACTATTCATTTGCCTACTTTTTATGCAAATCCCCAAAATAAAGGGGAAAAGATTTTGCACACTTTAGATGTACACAGGCAGTTGCGATATTATTTGGACAGAACTAAAGGGTTCAGGCAGTCTCAGCAGTTGTTTATTTCTTTTGCTTTGAGTTCTCAGGGCAAGCCTGTGTCAAAACAAACTATTTCTAAGTGGATTGGGTTTTGCATTGCTTTCTGTTATTCCCATCATGGCAAGGAGATTCCAGCTGGGATTAGGCCTCATTCCACTAGGGCTACTGCCACTTCGACAGCTTTTTTGAGGGGGGTGGCAACCAAGGATATTTTGGAGGCAGCTACTTGGAGTTCTGTGCATACTTTCTCTAGGCATTATCACCTACCACTTTACTCTAAATCTAGGGCTGGTTTTGCCACTGCTGTTTTGCAGGGCATTTTGGCAGCTCCTGCTTCCTTATAGTTTGGCCATCCTCCCATACCTCTGCTTTGGGATTCTACCCAAGTGTAAGGACTGCAGCAATGTGAGATGAAGAACATAGTACAGTTTTGTAGCTACCATAAATGTAGATGTTCGAAGATCCACATTGCTGCAGTCCAATTTACCCTCCCTCCTTCCCCTCTGTTGTTAGAGGTGGTTGTGTGGGTTGAGTTGTACATATTGTGTGTATAGTGTATATTTTGTACATATAATTAGGGCAAGGGGGCTTGGATGTTTGTTTGCTGCCTTTTGGTTTTGACCTTTATTTTTAGGGTCTTCTGACATCTGGGGCAAGAAAAGACTGAGGATATGACGTCGGTCATGCGCATTTGTACCCTGACGTCCTGATGTCAGTCAAATGCGCCTTGACCGACGTCAGCCTTATACTTTGATATTCGGGTCGACCGAGGACAGCGGACTACCCAAGTGTAAGGACTGCAGCAATGTGGATCTTCGAACATCTACATTTATGGTAGGTACAAAACTGTACTTTTCTGTGCAGTGTAGCCATTATTATGATTTTGTTCAGTCCAGCCCAGATGCTTCAAGTAGGCATGGGGTTCGGGGCTGTTTGTGGATGAAATTTGTCCTTACTGTTTGCTGTTGTAATTATGTCTTTACAGGACTAATGCATTATTTTGGATGAAGTAATATGGAATATACAAGCTGTGATTACTGTTTTTGTGGGGAAAAAGTACATTTATGTAAGCATTGTTTTTATTTATTTATTGTTTAAACCTGGCATAGTCAGTCCAGATACTGTAGATAGAAATATGTACTGCAGCTGTCTGTAGATGAAATTAGCCCTGCTGCTTGCTGTTGTAATTATTACTTTGTAGGACTAATGCACATTTTTTAAAGCAACTGTTGACAAGACCCCCAATCTTGACTCATGACGCCCACTCTGCCTATCTGGACTTACTTGAATCCATCAAGAGTCAACCCTCTTCTCTGATCCTGGCTGACTTTAACTACCCAACCATAGAGTGGAAGACCTGTTCTAGCCCAAACATGAATGCCCAGAGATTCCTCAACTTCGTCAATGCCAATGCATTGGATCAACTGTTCGACAACCCCTACCAGAGGTGAAAATATCCTGGACCTAGTCCTAACCAACATGAGTAACCACTGTAGCACTCCTGCAGTGTCATCTTCCTTGTTAAGATCCAACTATAAAACTATCACTTTTCAAGTCACTATTTCCCCTGTCCTAACCCTTGTCAGGGTCAAATGAAAAACTTTTCCAAAGCTGGCAACAGTCTCCTCAGAATAGGTATAAGCAGCTTCACAGCCACTGTCCCTTCAGGTGGAACTAGCACTAATGTCCAAGACTACAACAAAAAACTATACAATCACCTACATAGCTGTATGAACTTAGCAATACCTGATAGGACCAAATCATCTTCCTCAAGGAAGAGTAAACCTGTCTGGTGGACAGCAACAATAAACAAACTATAATAGAAGGAAAAAATGCTATCCAGGGCCAAGAAGGAGCAGATGCCAAGTTGCAAGCGATCTTTCCTTTGTCTGAACAAGCAAATAAGGTCACTGGTGAAATCTTGTAAGGCTAACTTCGAGTCCAAATTAGACACATCCACCAATGGCAATCACAAGGCCTTTTTCACATATGTCCACAGTCTCAAAGGCAACACCCCAAATCTGCTTTGAACTGGTGGTCAATAACACCACATACACAAATGCCATAGATATAATCAACCTGCTGGCAGACAGGTTCAGTGAAAACTTCACCCCCCTGTACCCCCCATCATTAAGCCAGGAAATCCCCAGCACCTGCCCCCCTCCCCTCATCACCAGTGAGCAGGTCCTTAATGACCTCTCAAAGGCACAAAATACAGCCTCTATGGAACCCAATAACATCCCTGGCTGTATCCTACATGAACTTGGGCATGAGCTCTCAGCTCCATTAGACACCCTATTCAACCAAAGCCTGAGCCCTGGCTTCATCCCAGCTGAATGGAGGACAGCCACTGTCATCCCTCTACACAAAGGTGGAGTGTCCACTGACCCAGGCAATTATAGGCCCATCAGCCTAACTAACCTGATCTGCAAGGCCATGGAACGCATTATCATGGACCTTATAACAATGACATTGGCAACCTCCAAACACTTAATCCCACACAGTTTGGTTTTGTTAAAGGGAGATCCTGCCTGTTAAACTTTGTCACCTTCTTCAAAACAGTCACCAAAGCCATGGGCGAGGGGAAGATGGTGCACACCACCTGCCTTGACCCAGTCAAAGCCTTTGACACTATTCCCCACTCAGGCATAATAGATAAACTCTCCCAGCTAGGCATCAACCCGTATGTTACCAGATGGGTAGCTAACTGGTTCACTGATAGAATCCACTCAGTCAAAGTAGGAGAAGCCACCTCTAGTATTAGACCCATAACGAGCGGTGTACCCCAAGGATTAGTCTTGGGGCCTCTACTGTTTGGGATATACTTTCCTGAAGTGCAAGCTAAAACCAGTGGTCTGTGGCTGACCAAGTTTGCAGATGACTGCAAGCTGGGAGCTGTCTTAAATTCCCCTAGTGATGTGAACATCCTCCAAGAGGCCTTTACCCAAACTAATGACTGGTGCCAGAAGCATGGCCTCAAACTGAATGCAAAGAAATGCATCATTATCCTCTTTGGAGAAAATGTCATCCCCACTAATTATCGCATTAATAACAACATACCAAGCATGCAATCAGGCATGAGGGACTTGGGCAACCTGACTTTTGACGTCTACGTTGCCTCCATTGTACGGAAGGCTTTCTACATGGCCCACTTCATAAATAAGGGTATTTAATCCATTTACAAGGAGTTCATAACATCCATGTATTCCTCCCTTATCAGACCCATTATCAAGTACAATGCCCCCTTCAGCATGTACCTTGCAAGCACATGCAGCAGTTGGAGAGACCACAGAGGTTCCTGACCAGGAAAATTCAGGTTCTCAAACATCTATCCTATACAGATAGGCTAAAAGCCCTGTCCCTCTGCTCAGTCTCATACAGACTGCTCAGAGGGTGACCTGTGTCTGGCATACAAGGCCATTTCAGACCCAACCTTGATGGAGTTGCTGCATATCCGTAAGACAAACTCCACTTGCACAACCCACACACAAGGCCTTAACCTGGTCTATGACATTAATAGAACTTGTTGGCGGGATAGATTTGTGTCCCAAATTCTCCCCTGTCTGTGGAATACACTCCCTGTCCATGTCAAGCAGAGTACCACTCTAGCCTTCTTTAAGATGAACCTGGACAACTGGATGGGAAACAGAAAATACACCCCTGTGATCCCACCTGTGTCCCTGCTGGACAGGGGAAACAGGTGCTGACTTTGAGGGAACATGGACCAAATTCTTGGCTAGGCTTATAAGCAGGCCAATAGCCTAGTATCATCCTATGCACCTATGGAATTCATGTTGTTGCTACTATTTGTATGGGGATTTGGGGTTGGTATAATGGGTAAAATGTCTTCCCTGAAAGACAGAAAGTAAAAATGTTGATTCTCACCTTTGGAAAAAGAATGCTAAGCTCAAATAGCTCACAAAGCATTTAACCTAGTATTCATCTATGAGACAAAATACATTAATGCTACCAATTTTTTGTTTTGTTTATCCTGTCAGGATGAAACCAAATACTGTGTGGAGGCAATGGGTACATGACTGTCTGTGGATGAAATGATTTGCCATACTGTCTGCTGTTCTAATTCTAACTTTGCAGGACTAGCGTGCAATTGGGTGAAACACGCTGAAGTACCAGCTGTTATTACAGTTCCTGTGAAACAAAAATACATGAATGTAATTATTTTTATTCTAGCAGGGTCAACAAATAACTAAAAATAGTTATTTTTTTATGCTGTCAGGGCCAAACCAGATACTGTGAGTAGGCAATGGATATGGGGACTGTCTGTGAAAAAAATGATTGGCCTTGCTGATTGCAGTTGTAATTCTGGATTTTTGCAAGATTAATATGCATTTTTGAAACAAGCAGGAGTACATGCTGCAATTACTGTTATGTGAAAGAAAAGTACATTAATGAATTTTTTACTCTGTCATGGTCAAACCAGATATTTTAGGCAGGTTATGGTTATAGGGGGGCTGTTTGTGAATGAAATTATTGGCCTTGCTGTTTTTGTACTTTTGGCTTTGCAGGACTAAAGTGTATTTAGGAATTAATGATTTTTTTTACTCTGTCATGGTCAAACCAAATATATTAGGTAGGTTATGGTTATAGGGGCTGTTTGTGAATTAAATTATTGGCCTTGCTGTTTTGTTTTTGTACTTTTGGCTTTGCAGGGCTAAAGTGTATTTAGGAGAAGTAAGATGGAATACAAGCTGTGATGATTGTGTGAAAAAAATACATTAATACAACCATTATTTCTTTTTCTTTAACATGACGGTGTCAGACCAGATTCAAAAAAAAAAAAAAAAGTCAACGGATATGGGGGCTGTCTGTGGAGGAAATGGCTGGCCCCTGGTATTTGCTGTTGTAATTCTAACTTTGCAGGACTGAAGTTTATTTCTCTACACTACTACAGCTACTGCAAAATGGTACAACAGAATGTATGTTGCTTTATTTTCACATGTGCTTTCAGAGTATGTTAAGGTGATCTTTTAACAGACCTTGACACACAGTGTTCCTCTCCAAAGCTAGTATACTTTGCAGACTGCCCCCCCGTTCTGAAAATTTCTGGATCTGCCACTGCTGAATTACAGCAGCTAGTTTAAATTCCCTACATGTTTTCTACGAACTGCAGGTCAAGAAAATAAGATCCAGAGCTGCCCTAAGAAGGGGAATATATTACCTCAAACAAGTTCACAACTGTGAAGGCAATGATGCTTTAGTTATCTACTGTTAAGGTAAGGGTATCACACACCTGTTCTGTCCATGTGCCGTTCACTTATAACTTGTAGTCAGTCACTTGAGCTGGCTAGAGGCAGGACTGGGACAGGCAGTTCTGTCATCAAGAATATTATGGATCGGTTTCTGAACCTGGCACATGGTTGCTGTTATATTACTAATGTTTGCTGCCTGCATATTGCTGGTTGGTGGTGATCCGTCAAAAGCTGATATGAATTAATCCGAAGGGGAGACTTAAATGTGCCTTTTAATGTATCAAAATAGCTTCAGCCTGCACTGAATGCTAAAGCAGAGTTACTTCCTTCTTGCTTTTGCAGCCCCTTGTGCCTAATCCTTCACTATGGAAATTGAGATAAGACTAGTCAGGCAAATAGGTCTGTAGTTCCCAGGATCAGTGGAAGCACCACCTTTGTGCAAGGCAATAACAGTGGCTGTTTTCCATTTAGCTGGGATGAAGCTGGTGCTTAGACTATGATTGAAAAGAGAACCCAGTGGTGTTCCTAATTCTTGTTGGAGCCCATGTAGGATGCAGCCTGGGATGTTTTCAGGTCCCATAGATGCTGCATTTTGGCTTTGAGAGGGCATTTATAACCTGTTCTTTAGAGATACAAGGTAGGGGACAAGTGGTATGGATATCATGGGGACAGGGGAGTGAAGTTTTCACAGCACCTGTCAGCCAACAGGTTAGCTGTGTCCACAGGCTCAGTATATTTAGTATCATTAACTAACTACCAGTTCAGCACATATCTGGGACTTTTCCTTTAGGTTACAGATGTAACTAAAGGATGCCTTATGGTTGTCCTTAGTTGAGGAAGCTAATATGGATTTGTAGTTTCCCTTGGAGGACTTCAGAAGAAGTCTTATTTGGTTGTTTAAGATGAGGAGGGAGTGTTTTCAATTTAGGGCTTTCTTCCTTTTCTTTCTCTTATTGTAAACCCTGTTAATGGGAGTTGTCCACCAGGCTGGTTTGCTCTTCCTTGAGGAGCTTGTTTTGGTCAAGTCAATGCAGTTATACAGGTGTTTGTATAAAGCGTTGATGTAGAACTCGGCATAGTTGCCAGTTCCATCTGAGGGGAGAGGTGCAGTAAAGCTATTTATACCATTCCGTAAGAGGTTATAATCTGCTTTGGAGAAGTGTTTTGGATTAGTTGCTGTTGAGGGGGGGTCAGGTGTGATAGTTACTTCAAATGACACTGATCTGTGGTCAGATCTCACCAGGGAAGATCTCACATTGGGGATGCTACAGTGGTCCCCCATATTGGTAAGCAGCAGATCCAGGATGTTGGCACCTGTTGTTGGGATGACAACCAGCTGGTCCAGGGCATTGTAGTTAACTAAATCAAGGAACCTTTGGGGAAAGTGAGTTTGAGCACGAGTAATTTACCCAGTCAATAGATGGGTAGTTAAAGTCACCCAAATCCATGGTGTTCAGATGTATCTTGATAGACTCAAGTAGATCCAAATAGGCAGAATGGGTGTCCTGATTCATGGAGGGAGTCCTGTAGCTGGCAATGACTTGAATAGGTGCCCTGCCAACAGTTAATTGCACCTGAAATATCTCCAGGGAATCATAATGTTTAATCTGGAGGTGTATTTATCTTTAATGAATATTGATACACTGCCTCCTTTAGTTTTCATTCCTTCAGTTTGTGGTCTGAATATGTGGAAGGAGGTGTAACCCAGTATGGCTGGGGTGCTCTCCACAGCCTTGAACCAAGTCTCTGTGACTGCACAAATGTCTGCGTCTTCCAAGGTGAAGACTGCTTCCAGTGAGTGCAGTTTCATGTTACGACTCCTAGTTCTTAGCTTACTGTATTTTTGATTTATGCTTCTTGTGTTAAAGAGTTACATACAGAAAGATAATGTTTCTGTTTTAAAAGGGGTCCAGGACCCCCTCCCCCAAATGCCCCGAATTAACTATATTTTCTCAGAGTTGCATACTCTTAAACAATAAGTACATGACCCTTCCTGAGGTTATGCAATGTCTAAGCCAGAATAAACAATGAGATATTGGCTTTCATCCTTATTTCACCTATCAGAAAGCCAACATTTTGCACATCAGCTTTCTGGATGCATCTCATTTAGTGCTGGTTATGAAGTGCATTTTCAAATAACTGAACTACCATAAACATTTAGAAGTATTGGGTTTTAACAGTGAATTATTTTGGTCCCATCATAGGAGTTTCCACCTAAATGAAACATATTATGTGAGTTATTTATATGTTTATGTTTAAGTATATTCACAAACAGATACATAGATATGCACATGGAGAGTATTTACACATGTAAACAGCTAACTAGTTGAATAAGCTCCATCAGCTGTTTCTTTTGTGTCTAGGTATTTATTCTATAATGGAAAATAACACAGCTATAAGCATGTAATAGCTTTGCTTGTTGATGCAAAGTGCCCTGTTCTCAGGAGATATATTGCCTTTATGTAAAATAATGTTGCTTTTTCTGTGCTCTTGGGCTTTGAAGCAAAATTCTACAACCATTTGTCTTGCAGTCAAGTAAAATGATTGTATGTGTTTGTAATGGGGACTATTATCACATACAAACACATCCTCATTAGATCTGTAATTAAAGAGGTTATCGCTTGCAGTATATATTTCATAAGAATACTGCAGTGCTTCATGAAGGTTTATTGTTTCAGAAATATATACTCTGCCCGTTAACTGATTGTTTAATGACAACATGGGTTAAGGACTCATAGTTTGCTTCAGGCATTCTGCTCAATCAATCTGCCAACCACCGTAAGCCATGAAATATTAGCAATCATTTCTAAAGACACACATGGGGATATACTTTATGCCTAAGTGTGAATTTTTATTTTGAAGAAATCTGAGTGGTTGAAGAGGAGAGAAGAAGAAATTCATGCATATTTTCAAATGCTTGAAATAAAAATCTATTTGAAACAGTTAACAATGTATATTTTCCTGCAAAATGTTAGCAAATGTAATAAGAAATGAAATAATCAGTTGCATGCAATAACCTATGTAACAATATGAAAAAATAGCATCAGAAATGATACCTATGTTATGCTGTTTTCAAATGACAATCTATATATTTGGCTGACTGACTAAAATGATTTAGAGTGCATGGCATTTTACACAGTTTTGAGCTTTTCATTTGACAAGGTTATGTGTTGCATATATTAATATGGCAATGATTACATACCTTTTTAAACATGTTTATTTCCTGCAGGGTGACAACTCCTATGTGAAAGACCGTTGGTGCGTTTTTGATGGATTCATGGTATTCTGCTTCTGGGTGTCCTTAGTATTACAGGTACCTAACATACTTTAAACATTAAGTTCTGGATAGACCAGAATTCACTTATCCCATCTGCTTATTTCTGTTCTTTAAATTATGTATTTATATGCAAGGCAAGCTTTAATATGTGCTATATATATCAATGTCAGAGTTGCACCAAATATAACCTGGAAGTAATTGCTCCTCCAGGCTACTCATATCAATTCATTCAGACAAGATTTGCTTAACTTAAAGTTTACAGCACGAATGTAGAAGGTGAATGCTTGCTGGAATTGATTTGTTTGTTGGGCTGATGCTGATGAAGATGATTGTAACATTACTGAAAGGTAAGTCCTAATGTGCAGCATCACTGTCAAAGTTTAAACATGCTAGTGGTTGTGATGTTATGTCCATGTACTGACTGCTATATATTTTTTATGTTCTGCAAAGGTAAACACATTACTATTACAATATTAGTGGCTAGATACCATTTAGAATTATCTTCATTGCATTGTTGAATCCAATGCAATGGGGCAGATCTCTACTTCTCAAATGGTACTAGGTTAGGTGATATACAACTACCCAAAAATGTATTCACAATAATTCACTGCACCAGTAAAATGAAGGTAATAATGCTTGTATATATGTATATATGTTTGTGTGCATGTATATCTATAAACACATTCAAGAGTATGCGTGTGTGTGTGTGTGTGTGTGTGTGTGTGTGTGTGTGTGTGTACTTGTATGTGTATTGTCACAGGCATCAAACCCCTTCTATCCATTCCATATATAAGGTCAGAGAGTCACATCAACACTGACTATCACCAGCACCATAGTTCACATCACTGGTGGCTAGCCCTCCTGCACTTGTTCTTCCTTAATACATGTACACACACACACACACACACACACACACACACACACACACACACACACACACACACACACACACACACATGTACATCCACATGCGCACACATGCATGCAATCACATCTGTGACCAGTTTGGAATCTCCAATCCACCTACTGAATTTCTTTTGAATGTGAAAGGAAACTGGACTTCCTGTTGTGAGGTGATAATACTCACTGTTTCCCTTATTAAAAGAAAATGGAGCAAGTCATGAAGCATGTGACACTTGTGTCCTAGCCCAGCAATCAAGGAGCCTCAATCCTCACCACTAACACCAGTGAGGGGCATCTCATATAGGAGGAAAGGATAACAAATACATACAGTAAAGTGCAATTTCCCTTAAGAGCACACAGGGATCACAGTCAGTCCGGGGCTGGTCACTCCCTTGCTCTCCAGGTCCCCAAGAAAACTCTCCACTGGCACACCTATAGGGTCCAGATCTCAGCCTAGTGGGCAAACTAAAACCTCCAGCACCCTCTCTGTCCAACCAGTGCTTTGTGTCCCTGCCCAAGTAACACACACACACACACACACACACACACACACACACACACACACACACACACACACACACACACACACATTGAGAAGAGTTTAAGCAACCACACAGACACTCCTGGGGAAGGCTGGCACAGGTTCTCCAGCTGTGCCCCTTTTTCCCAGATTATACGCTAGTACCAGCTGCCACCACCCACTAATATTTATCAGCTACTCAAAAGCCCTTAAAAGGGTGTCCAATTATTACTGTGCAATATTATTATCCAATTGGTAGTATAGCCCAGGGCTAAAGCTATTGAAGCGGCTTTGTACAATTTCACCAAAGGCATGCAAGTACTCTATAGAGCTTAAATTATCTCTACAAAAACAGCCACAGTTGAAAGGGTTTAAAATATTTAATAACAAATAGTCAAAACACAAGACAATACTTTTTACTACACAGTGCTAGTCAAGAGTTCAGGGATTACAAAGAAATAATTCAGTAGTACAGTTCTGACATCACAGAAAAAACGTTGTTGTTATATCTTTCGGCTTTTCTCAGTTAGGGGTCGCCACAGCGGAACTCCGGTCCACTAATGATTGGCAGTAGATTTTTACATACCGACTTACCAGGCCTGACGCACAACCTGCAACGAAGGTACACCCATTCACATATGTCTCCACACAGAAGAGGCTTTAGCTGAGAATCGAACAGGACAACGTCTTACTGTGAGACGACAACACTACCGCAGCACCACCACCGCAGCCTCTCATCACAGAAAAAACAGTCTAATATTTCTAGTTTCTAGCTATTTCTAAGAGAAATCACAAGTCTAAGATAAACTTACATATAGAGTAAGACAGTGCTGGTGAGTTGGATGGTCAAGACAAAAATGCTTAATGCTCTCTGATTCTCTCTGTTTTTAAAATCGCATTCCTGTTTCACATTACATCATTCTTCACACTTCCCTGGGTTCCCAGGCTAACAGAAACTACATTTACAGCCTTCACCTCTGGGCAGAAACTAGAGCAATAAAGGGCATTTATGCATGCAAATTCTGGCCATTAACTCTGGTCTTAAAACAATAGGCCGGATGCCTCACATTCTATCTGGCTAGGCTGGCAGCCTTCATCTATCTTCACCCAATCTTCACAAAGCATATAAAAGTTATTTTATTCCAGGCAACTTTCATTCATAGAAAACAGATGTTGTTTTGCTTCCCAGCTTTTACAGCATTATGTATTCCTTTATTTATTTATATAATTAATTGAAAAAAAAACATCAAGTTACATGACCATCGAAGAACCAGGAAGACTATTCACTCTAATGAAAGCTTATCCCAAAATTAGTAAAGACACCATTTCCATAATTAATGATCAAAAGTCTACTAGCATGCATTTCATAAGACCAAAAGTAACAATACATTAACAGACAGGTTAAGGCAAAATTATGATTAAATGCATGTATAAAAAGACATCCGTTTTACACAACTAAACAGAATAAGTACTGAAAACAAATTTCATCAATTTATTATACTGATTAGGAAAAAAGTCAATATTTAATATATTTGTATTTTTGTAAAGGAGATAGAGATGTATTGGCATAAAGTGGTAATGCTTATGTGACCTAGAAGCAATACTATGTGGTTCTAAAAACTCAACAACTCTTTGTGTAATAGCTAAATGTATACTCAGCACCACCTGAGCATCTAACACCAACACAAAATATATAAAGAATAATAGTATCAACCCCTTAAAATAAATGTTAAGTTAATTAACTAAATCTGGGAAAATTAGGCTAGACAAATTGATAATCCAATTATGTTTCTTCAAATCCTAAAGAAAATGTTTGTATCCCAAATGCATATTGCCCACTATCCTGTCTATCCTACTGAAAGAAAATGTAGCTGAAGGATAGGAGGAGAAATGTTTAAACAGAAGACTATTATTTCCTTTTTGCATCTTGTATATCACTTTGATGCATAGCTAGTGATTGCTTTCAGTGCAATAAAAAAGTATTTGCCCCCTTCCTGATTTCTTATGTCTTTGCATGTTTGTCACACTTAAATGTTTCGGATCATCAAACAAATTTAAATATTAGACAAAGATAACCCGAGTTGCCAGCCCTGACGTACAACCTTCAACAAAGGTACGCCCATTCACACATGTCTCCACACAGAAGACGCTCTAGCTGAGAATCGAACAGGACAACGTCTTACTGTGAGGCAACAACGCTACCACAACAACACCACCGCAGTTATTAAATCATGAAGTAACTGTGGTTAATCACATTTTTGGGAAAGCTGAGTTCAATTTCACTAGCCACAGCCAAGCCTGATTACTGCCAGACCTGTTGAATCAAGAGATCACTTAAATAGAAACCTATCAGACAAAGTGAAGTAGGCCAAAAATCTCAAAAAGGAAGACATCATGCCGCGATCTAAAGAAATTCAGAAACAGATGAGAAACAAAGTAATTGATATCTATCAGTCTGGAAAAGGTTACAAAGCCATTTCTAAAGCTTTGGTACTCCAGTGAACTACGTTGACAGCCATTATCCACAAATGGAGAAAACATGGAACAGTGGTGAACCTTCCCATGAGTGACTGGCCTATAAAAATTACCCCAAGAGTGCAGAGACGACTCATCCAAGAGGTCACAAAAGAACCCAGAACAACATCTAGAGAACTGCTGGCCTCACTTGCCTCAGTTAAGGTCAGTGTTCATGACTCAATCATAAGAAAGAGACTGGAAAAAATGGCATGCATGGCAGAGTTCCAAGGCGAAAACCACTGCTGACTAAAAAGAACATAAAGGCTCGTCTCACTTTTGCCAAAAAGCATCTTGATGATCCCCAAGATGTTTGGGAAAATAGTCTGTGGACTGATGAAACAAAAGTTGAACTTTTTGGGAGGTGTGCATCCCGTTACATCTGGCATAAAAGTAACACAACATTTCAGAAAAAGAACATCATGCCAACAGTCAAACATGGTGGTGGTAGTGTGATGGTCTGGGGCTGCTTTGCTGCTTCTGGACCTGGACGACTTGCTGTGATTGATGGAACCATAAATTCTGTTCTCTACCGAAAAATCCTGAAGGAGAATGTCTGGCCATCACTTCGTGACCTCAAGCCAAAATGCACTTGGGTTCTGCAGCAGGACAATGATCCAAAACACACCATCAAGTCCAACTCTGAATGGCTTAAAAAAAACAAAATGAAGGTTTTGGAGTGGCCTGGTCAAGGTCTGGCTTAAATTCAATTGAGATGCTGACCTTAAAAAGGTGGTTCATGCTCGGAAACCCTCCAATATGGCTGAATTAAAATAATTCTGCAAAGAAGATTGGGCCAAAATTCATCAACAGCGATGTGAAAGACTCAGTGCCAGTTATCGCAAATGCTTGATTGCAGTTGTTGCTGCTAAGGGTGGCGCAACCGGTTATTAGGTTTAGGAGGCAATTACTTTTTCACATAGGGCCATGTAGGTTTGGATAGTTTATTTTTTCCTTAATAAATAAAATCATCACTTAAAAACTGCATTTTATGTTTACTTGGGTTATCTTTGTCTAAAATTTATATTTGTTTGATGATCTGAAACATTTAAGTGTGACAAACATGCAAAAAAATAAGAAATCAGGAAGGGGGCTAATGCTTTACCATTGCGCTGTAAGTATGGAAGATGTCTGATCTCTATAAAATGCTCCACATGAGCACACTGCCATGCGTATAATTCCATCTTAAATACAAGGAATGAGATGTTGTATGGTATAGGTTTTTGTGGTGTTTACAGAGGTGAATCATTTGGTTTACAAAAACAGCAAGTACAACAACCACATGGGGAACATCCCTGCAACTGTTCACCAAAGGGAGGTTGAATAGATTTATATAAGGAAGGAGTATTAAGTTTTGAAAGTCTTTGACCCAAAGTTTGCCTGCTAGAGTAAGTAAATTCAGTGTCATCTTCTTTCTATGTCCTTGCCCACATTCCTCCCTAAACTAGTTCTACTATCAAGGTAATATATGTATGTTTGTATATATATATATATATATATATATATATATATTTATATATATGTGTGTGTGTGTCTGTATTTATGCATAGCATTTTGTGGAATCTAGTTTAATTGATTGCTATACTTGAGGTACAAACTGCAGCTCATTGGAGTGTAGCAGTGTAACTTACAAGCTATGCTCTATTCACTTGCACTACTAACTTTTGATGCAGTGTGTGTGTGTGCGTGTGTGTGTGTGTGTGTGTGTGTGTATGTTTCCAAAATCAGAAGACAATGGAGTGCCTTTTCCCACCTGTGTTATGCGATCCAATTTTTTAAGCAGTGGGGGTATGGTGATGTAGTGCCTCTTGCCTTCTACAAAATGTTACATTGTCTGTTTATTTATTAACATTTGATTACCAGGAAAGTCTGATTGGGTAGAAGCCCATTTTCACAGGAGGCCCAGGGGAGAAGAGCTCCAAATTATTACAAAATATTTTAAGAATAATAATTTTACACTCTTCAAAAAAAAATCTGCAGTATAATTATATCAGATTAGTGATAATATAAAAATTGGTTAAGAATGGCTACAAGTTATATAATATTGTCTAGATTTTATATTGTGCAGTAGCTGTGCAGAAAACCATTAGTTTTAATGGCTTGGTATTCTATATACTGAATCTCAAGGTAGGTTCACCTTGAGTCAATTTGTGTGTGTACACACACACACACACACACACACACACACACACACACACACACACACGTGTGTGTATTCATATTGAAGTCTTTGTTTATTTTGATTTTGAATGAATGCTGGTTTGTGTGATTGGCAATATTGCTGAAATGTACTTGCATGTTTGGTTCTAGGTTGCTTGGTGGAAAATTGTTATTCTATTTACATTTGAAGTGAATCAGAGTTGTATTCAAAATTTGTTTCTAATTTTGAGCATTATTCCTCTATTTCTTATGGTGAGATATTCAAAGGTATTTTATGGGTGGGGTGTAGCTAGAAATTCACATTTTATATGCAGACCTCATGTTGTTGCACTTACCAACCACCTATTATTTAAAAATATGTTCAGCCCTCAAAATGTTCCCCACACACTGTCATACTCTTATCAACAGTTGCCACATATAACCTTGCAAATGCTAATTTCAGAAATGCATTCCTATCTGGTAAACATGTTTTGTGTAGCTCTGTAAACACTAGTTTAGAGAGTTCTAAAGATTCTGTAATGGAATTATTAGATTTAAAATGTGTTCTCAGTCAGATTCATTCTGGCTGCAACTCAAATTTTTTCAACTCTGTATTGCTTCCAATGTTGTTGTAAAATGCTGCAATAAGTTGTCCATCCCATTTATCTTGAAATGTGCTTTTGTATTTTATTCGGTCTGGCTGCCACATTGTTTTTCCAATGCTGTGCATTTTTGTTGTTTTACAGTGCTACATTATAGTCAGTAATTAGAGTCCCTTCAAAAACCGTCAGTACTATGTCATTGTTTAGATTAGTTTCTCTGCTTTTGTATTTCTGTTGTTCTTAAATAGAACAAACCCACACCCAGTCTGGGAAGAATTGTTTTCAAAATCTGTAACATGAGGCAGACCAATAATAACATCGTACCCCATAGCTTGATTGACAACAAACATATGAGAGGTACCACCTAGATCCCAGACTGATGACATTAGCTCTGCATGTCACTTGGCCCTCACCAGACCAGCACTTGCCACATATCCTTGCAGATGATTGGCTGGATCCTTTCCCACCCCATTTTCTACCCAGGACCTGAGGAAGTCAGTCCTTTTCACTTTGGACTGACCTGGATGTCAGACTGGAATCCTGGAAAGAGGAAGAGAGAGAATACTGGATGCTCTACACCTCAGAAAAGCATAAAAACCCAAACATCAGACACTCAAGACCACATCCTCACTGAAACAGCATTTCTCCCTGGGAAGTCTGGCTTCCAAGGAAGCCCTCCTGATCCAAGGTAGAAACCTATTTTGTATGAAAACAGGTTTAAGGCTGGGGGTCCATTGCCCAGGCTCCTGAATCAGGCTAAGCTTATTATGTCCTCATGGTGAACTGCATGGCCTCCCACTCATCCAGGAAGCCATTTAAGCCCAGTAGTTTTTACTGGTTTCACCTGGGGTGCAGACTTAGTTCAGAGAGTGAATTGGCTGTATGAAAAGATCTGGTTTGACTTTACTGCTTGAGCCCAATATTTTATTTTTATTTTTGCCGTATCAGTTTTGCTTCTTCTTTGTTACCAGATTTTAGACCTTTTGCTGAGGGCATCAAAAAGAAAAAAAAAAGGATCTGTGGTACCTCAACTACAGTGCCCTTACAAGTGGGCATAGCTATTATTGTCTAGATATGATATATAATTAGACTTGATGCAGAGGGAAAAGAGGTTTTACAAACAAAACATCTGCATCATTTCAACTGTAATGAGTTCCTTACAAGCAGGCACTGCCATTATTATCAAATTATATCAGAGAATAAGGGTCTTTAAAAGAAGGTTCCATCATGTTTTACAGACCATTAGAAAGAAAGGTGCTAGTAAGTGAAACAGGTTAATGATTTTAATATGAGCCCATTAAAAGTGGGCACAGCTTCTCCTTTGAATTATATCATAAACTGGTTAAATACAACAATAGGGGCTGCTTCCGCTGGTACTGATTTAAGGAGGTTTGCCTGGCTACATTCTCAGAACCTCAAGGAAGATGTCAGAAATGACATTTTGAATTCCCTACTGGACAGAGATTTAGCTTCTGCTGCAGAGGTTATTAAAAAGAGAGATGAGAGAGGTGAACTGATTCAGGGAAACTCTCAGATTTTTCAGCCCTACTTCTCTAAATTCTCCAAGATTTTTTTTTGCACTTTCATTTCTTTTTGAAACAAAATTAACAGTCTCTGCAAAATGCTGGTTAACATACATTTAAAAAGCAATGGCAGAGAGGTTAAAAAAATCCAGGAATCCCCCTGAACAAAGGACAGTCGTGCAAGTCAGAATTACTATATCAGGTCCCCAACACACAGCCCCCACCCTAGAAGTCCCTTATCCCTTCTGGAAAGTTTGAATCTAGATTTCTCTTTGACAACAGATTGTTTCAGATGTGTGTCATGAATGTGATCAATCTGACAAAAAAATGACAGTCGGAGGAAATTCCTATTTTTCACTGGATTTCTCCTCATCCACCAAATCAAACCATTTTCTTTCCTTATGTCTTGTATCATATGCTTTCTCAGTGGAACTAGAAGCTGTTCCTCCTCCTCAGTTAGTGAAATAATTTTACTCATTTTTGGTGCCAAAGACAGAAAATTCAGAAGACCAGTTCTGGATCTTTCTTTCCTGAATGAGATTGTAATAGTGCAGAAGTCCACAACCTGCTACCCCTTCTTCCTCATTTGAACTTCTAGTAAGCTTAGATTTAAAATGTGTATATCATCACATTCCTATTCATCCAGATTTCAGATGTTTCTTAAGGTTTTGTATGTGTGGATCACAATATTGGTTCTCTTCTGTCTGCCTTATCCTTTGGGCTATCCACTTCTCCATGGGTGTTCAGAAAGTGTCTAGCTCCAGTTATGTCTCATTACAGGCTACAGGATGTCAGAATTTTGCCATATTTAGGGGATTGCTTATCTTTAAAGAGCCTTTTTCAAAGTGTCAGGAATCTCTCACCTGGATGAGAAATTTCTTACACAATCTGGGATTCCAAGAAAACTTTCAAATTTCTTTTTTGACTCCTTCACATAAAATTGTGTTTTTGGACTGTCAGCTAGATATCCTAGTCTAAAGAGCTTTTCTTCTACAGGAAAAATATATCTTTTTCCAGATCTGATTCTAAAGATTTCCTGTCAGACTTTGAGGGCTGCAAATGAATGCCTTAAGATTATGTATCTCATGCCATTTATGATTCTTATGATATCCCTGGCAAGACTCCATATGAGAAATATGCAATGGTATCTAAAATCTCCTTTGTCCCAGCAGCAACATTCTTTATCTTTTCAAATCCCAGTTCTGGAATTTCTCAGAAAGAAAATCACTTGGTGGAGACAGCAAATATTATTAAATTCAGGTGTCCCTTTCTCCCTCCCAGTTCCAAAGCAGTCAGTCACCACAGATTCCTCAGACTTTGGGTAGTAGTTTCAGGAAGAAGTAAAGTGCAAGGTGTATGGGACACCAAGGACAGGTATAAACACTTAAACATAAAAGAGATGCTTCCCCTAATCGAGGCAGTCTACTCTCTGGATCATCTTTGGTTTCTGGGATCTCTTCAAGTTGTTACAGACAATACCACAGTGATGTGGTACATCAACAAGCAAGGGGGAGTCAGGTTGTACCCTCTTTGCAGACTAAGCATGTTAGCTTTAGATATTGCTTCACAGCACAGTTTCACTCTACAGGCATCCTACATTGTGTCAAAGCAAAACTGTATGGCAGACAAGCTGAGCAGTTAGAAGGCAGACCCTCAGAAATGGAAACTAGATCTGGGTATCTTTCAAGATTTGATCAATTTGTGCAGAGTTCCTCAAGTAGACCTATTTGCCTCCTCTCTGGACAATCATCTGGCAAGGTTGTACTCCAGGACTCTATACAAGAAGGACTGGTAGACAGATATGTTCTTTTTTCTTTTCATTAAAGAAGAATGCTCTTGTATGCCTTTCCACCCTTTCACAAATACCCAGGATACTTCTGAAGATTCAGAAGGACTCCCTCAAGATCAGTGTGGTAATTTTCTTCTGGTCCAGGCAATAGTGTTTCTCCCTTCTTTTGGAAATGGCCAGGGGCAATTAACACAAACTTCTTAACAGAGTGAATGTACTCAGACAAGATCAGGGTTTTTGATACAGCCCAATGCCAGTCAACTTCATTTGACAGCCTGAATGACAGGGTCTTAATTCCCTTTAGGTACTTGTTTACTGAGGACATGTAACTGGTACTAATGGAGGCAAGAAAGCCTGCAACTAGAAAATCATTTATTAGCAAATAGAACAGCTATTTCTAGTTGATGGCAACAACATAACTAGTACCCATTCAGGGCTAGTTGTTTTATGGTTTTACTATGTTTGTGTGAGTTACTGTCCTATGGCCTTTCTTACTCCTCCATCAAGGTTAATTTATTGGCCATTTCAGCATGTCTGCTCATTGATTTTCCTCTTCTAATGCAGTCTCATATTAAAATATTTTTAAAATGAGTTTTGCATAAGAGGCCTCCTGCAAAATCAGTGGCCCTTCCTTGGGATCTTACTTTTGTGTTAGAGAGATTAGCAGTTGTTCCATTTGAACCAGCTAAACCTGTCTGGCTTGAAGTTCTTAACATGGAAAACAGTTTTACTGATTATTCTGACCTCTGCAGGAAGGGTATCTGAGTGGCAAAGCTATTATGGTGAGTCAACACTTCCTCATTTTCTGTAGCTACAAAGTTCAAATGAGAATTAATATTTCTTTTATGCCTAAAGTGGTATCTGAGTTTACTTGAAGCCTAACTATCCATCTCCCCATTTTCTTTCCTGAACGTAAAAATGAGGTAGAAAGAATACTCCACACCTTGCATATCCACATACAACTGAGCTGCTATCAGTTACTCATTTCTTGTGAAAGTAAGAAGGGACAACCTGTGCCAAAGTAGACTGTTTCCAAATGGTTATCAAAGGCTATTACCTTTTAGTTATACTTACGACAACAAAACTATTCCAGTCTGGGTCAAGGCTTACTTGAACAGGGCCTTGGCTTAATTTCTGACTTTTTGGAAAGGTGCGGATTCTAGAAGCAGCATCTTGGTCCTCTGTACATACTTTTACATGGCACTATAAGCTTGATTCCTTCTCTAGATCTAGACCGGGCTTTGCTAAGACTATTTTCCAGAGCCTCCCAGACCATTCACCTTCCACCTCCCAGAATTTGTAAACTATGATAATCTACTCATACAGCTTAGACTAATGCAGCAGTGATCAATATGATGAACATAGCACAGTTCTCTAAGTAAACTTACCATAATAGTAGATGTTTGAATGATCACTGCCACAGTAGCCACACCCTCCCTCCACCCCCTTATTTTTTGGTGCGATTTATATGCTGTTGTGTGGACATGCACTTTTCTTTTCCTAGCAATGCCCTCTCATGGCTTAACCTCCCTTTCTCAGTTGGCATGAAAGCTCTGAAGGGCTTGGTGCCTGGACTTTTCTTCTTAGTCAGCTCAGCTCAAGCTCAGGTGCATGGAAGATACCCTGAAGCTTTGGAAACTGGTTGGTTGTTATATCCTGTACAGCATATAACCCATATAGCTTAAGTTACTTCAGCAGTGATCATTCAAACATCCACTGTTATGGTACGTTTACTTACACAACTGTACTTTCCATCTCATACCAAGCTAGCTTAGAGTGCTGATGCAAGTTGTATATTATTTCTTAAAGGAAAAAAAGCTGCAGCTAGGGAAAACTCTAACTGAGAAAAAATAACATAAAGCAAGCAAATTCAATTGTTTTGACTGACCGTTTAAATGACCTCACCCTGAAGATGCATTGTTGTGGTAATTACTTTACGCACAGCTGTACTTTCTTATCTATCTCCATCCCTCTGTTTCCTTTCTCTGGTGTCTACCATCTGACCCTTATCCTGGAATTATTATATCCACTTGTACTCTAGTACTGTATTTTATTCGATACTGTGTTGAATAGACTTTAGGCCCTTGCAACAAAACGTGCAGTTCTACTATTAGTGTACATAAATGCAGACCATAAGAGAGTGTTTTATTAATTATTTATCTGTTCAAGTAGGTGAATTTGCTCAAAGACTCCTTCCAACCATTAGCAAGACACAGTACATTGCACTTATGATGAATATAAGAAGTAAAAATTGTATATCATCATCATTAACACCCTTTTTTCTTTTTTCAAAAAAAATTTATTTTGTTTTGATTATAAACATATGCAAATGTACATATAACAAATACAATAAAACAATAACAAAAATATTTACAATATGTGCATTCATCCATGATAAACAATCATTTTATCCATGAGAAGCTATCAGCATTTGTTCAAAAGGTTTTCCAATTTTTGCCATGCTATTTTTTATGAGCAATGTTACGAGTTCTATAACAAATGGTTTGCAGTTTTTTTTTACAAACATCTTTTGCTAAATTAATAAAATCTTTAAACATCAAATCTTGTTTACTTTTCCAGTTCAAAGTAATAACTTTTCTGGCAATTGCAAGAATTGACCAGAGTAACTGAATCTGAGGTTAGGTATTACATTATGTATAGGAACATTGAATAGGATTAGTGAGTTAGAAATATGTCAGTTATCAGACCATAAAGCATTTGCAATATATATGAAGTCTTTCCAGTATTGAACAACATTTCTACATTTAATGAACATGTGAACCCAGTTGGCCTCTAGTAATTCATCACATTTCCAACATTTATTTTCACTGTTTTTGAGTATAAGATTTATTTTATGTGGAGTATAGAAACTCCTGTTCATAAATTTCCATGATTACAATCTCCAATATAATGAAGACGAGGTACCATACGTATAATTCAATAACAATTTTTTGGATTCATCAGATATTTGTTCTCCATTAATCTTTACATTGTAATTCCAAAAATCTGAGTCAAACTTTAGAGTGTCTTCTCTTAGTATCTTATAAATAGATGAGATACTTAATTTTTGATTATCTGTCTTTTTAAGACACCTAATAAAAAGCAGAATCAAACTAGGTACAGATTTAGTCTCTAGGTTGATTGCTACTCTCATTTTGTTTTCTATAAACTGTTGTAATGAGTGTATGAACAACCAACTGTCTTGACTATTATCAAAACTACATAAAAGAGAATTTAGTGGTTTATTATGCTTATTTTCAATAAACTGATGCCAGAATATCAAGTTATTTTTCCATTAATTTTTGCATCGCATTGATGTTGAAAGATCTAGGCAATCAGGGGAGTATGCTATAGAGAATATAAGAAATATAAATTGTTTAATTTTGTAATTACAATTAATTATATTTTTAAAGTTATTAAATATTTGATTAATGCTATAAGAAAAATTATCAAACTTCTTATTAAATAAACAAAATTAATGTAAAAGCCAATGAAGTCTACTTTTTCCATATTGTTCCTTAAATTGATTTTCTATAGATCTGACATCAGTTATATGAATCTCATGTATTGTTTTCCAGCCAGATATATAGGTAGGTGTGATTCAATGTAATATTACATTAATTATAACTGATTTGGAATAAAGATCTAAGCTAGGGAATGCTATTCCATTACTGTTCCAAGCTCTAATGTGCCATTTATATTCAATCCTAGGTTTTAAGGGGAACCATAAAAATTTAAGTAGCATGGAATCTAATTTTTTAAATAAGTTTTTGGGAGGGGGTAGTATCAGTGACTGTATATAAAACAAATTTTTAGGTAAAATTGTCATTTTAATTAAAGAGAGCCTGTCATCCATTATGAAGAACATTTTATTCCATCTTTTGATTAGTTCACTAATGGTGGTTATTAAATTATTGTAGTTTAGTTTAACAGACTCTTTCCATGTACTCTTTATACTGACACCCAAATATTCTAATACATCATTCTCCCAATTAAACAGGCTATTCTCTCTTAGGTTTTTGTTGATCTTTTTGTTAATTAGTAATGTTTTGGATTTACTATAATTAAATTTAAGCCCTGAAATTCTTTCAAACTTGCTTAAGGTATTTATAAAATCATGCAAAGAACCTTCAATATCACCCAACGTTAACAACATATCATCAGCAAACAATTGTATCTTAGGACAATAGTCCTTATTAACTTGAAAGCCTTTTATATTTTGCTTGTTTCTGATATATGTAGCAAAAGGTTCCATTGAAAGAGCAAACAGTAATGGTGACAAAGGAGAACCTTGTCTAGTTCCCTTGAGAATTTCTAGTGGTGAAGATAGACATGATCTGATTTTCACATAAGCTTGTGCCCCCACTATAAATTCTCATTATTAAGTTGACAAAATCTGACGAGATTTCAAAACCAATCAGAATTCTTTGTAGATAAGACCAACTAATAGAATCAAAAGCCTTTTCTATGTCTAGGCTGATAATAATTAGTTTTTTTGTATTTGCATGCTATGTCTATTAATGATAGTAATTTAATAATATTATCTTGCATTTTTCTATGAAGAATGAACCCTGTCTGATCATTATGTATTAGATTAGGTAATATTTTCTTTATCCTATTAGCTAATATTGTCATGAAAATTTTATAATCAGTGTTTAGTAACACAATTGACCCATATGAATCACAAGATTTGGGGTCCTTACCTTGTTTTCATATGGGACAGATAATTGAGTATTTCCATAATGGGGGTGTTCTACATTTTTGCTTAATCATAGTAAAGGCACTCATCATTTTCTTTATTATATATTCAGGAAAAATCTTATATAGTTCAGGAATTATTCCATCCAGTCCTGGAGCTTTATTATCTTTTAATTTTTTTATTTGCTGTTTTACTTCTGTTAGTGTTGTTTATTTATTTAATATGTTATTTTGTTAGTAGTTATATTTTCTTGAATAAAAGTATTTATTACATTATCTGTCTCCAAAAGTGGTGTGTTATTATTTATATCTTTATAGTAGTTTTTGAACACTTCTAATATGGGGTCTATATTAGAACACCGAACATTCAAAATGTCGAGTGTTCTAATATCAAACCCTAGCAATCAAAAAAAAAAACATCGAACATTTGGAACAGTGAATTTTTTCCTAGGGAAAAAATTTGCTGTTCCAAAACACATACACATGACACAAGCACACCAAACAAACAGCAATCCACTCACATGCACCTAAACTCTTACACCTAACCCTATACTAAACTATACATACACCACTAAATATCCACTTACCTTAACCCCAACCCTAACCCTAAGGTCCATCACTATCGCACAGTCACCTCACCCGCACCCTAACCCTAACTCAACTAACCCGCCCTAACCCACACATCCACACAATCGCACACTTACCTGACCTGCGCCCTAACCCTAACTCACCTAACCCGCCCTAACCCACATGTCCACACAATCGCACACTTACCTGAACCCAACCCGTAACTTTCCACCAGAGCACTGAAAATACTGAAGCAATAGAAACGGACAACTGAATTCTTTCCCTAGGAAAGAATTCGGTTTCCTGTTACTTCGATATTTTCAACGGGTCGATATTAGAACACTCGACATTTCAAATTTTCGGTGTTCTAATATAGACCCCTAATATGCCCATTAAGTTAGATGTACTCTTAACTGAACCATCACTTTTATATTTAATCTCATTAATAAGATTTTGATTGATTATTTTGTTTTGGATCTTACCACTATTTTATGTAGATATTTGGTATTTACAGCATAAGATTGTAATTTCAGTTTTTCCAGGTTTATGGCTACCTTATGATTCAGAACTTCTAAGTATTTTTGATTTAACATGGTAATTTCATTATGTGCTACTTTGTTATTTGGTCCTATGTCCATTTTTATCTTGTCTATGTTTTTTTGTAAGTTTAAAAGTTCTTTGTCCGAAAGTGGAGAAGTCATTATAGATGCATCACTTATTTTTAGAGTATATATTATTTGATACAAAGACTTTATCAATGTTTGTTTGTGTACCAAACTGATATGAATAGTGAGTACAGAATAAGAAGTAATGTTCTCTTAGACCATGTATATCTTTAAGGTTCATCTGGTTTGTAAAGTCATTTAACTTCTTGGCTTGAGATGTTAGTTTTATTTTACCATTTTTAAAAGTATCATTGCCTGATAATAGGCAGTTAAAAATCACCTGTTGCTGTAATTTCCCCTTTTGTATTTAAAGTAATCAGGTCCAGATATTTGTCAATATATTTAGTACTCAGTCCTGGTATCTAGTATGTATTAATCAAAGTATAATACTTTCTATTGATTTCCAAAATAACCATGTTTAGCATCCCATCTTTATCTGAAATTGTATCTATAATTCTTGGCATAGTATAAGTATTTTTCCACAGAATAAGTGTGCCCCTTCTCTTAGTCTTAAAACATGAATCAGCCAGAATGGTATAGCCATTGAATGAGTATTTTTGTAGATCTTTTTTTTAATAGATGAATTTCCTGTAAAAAGATAATCTGGGCTTTATGCATTTTGATATATTTAAGCAAACCAGCTCGTTTGACATTATTGTTCAAACCATTAATATTTAATGATAAACATTTATAAGCCATTGACTATAATGTGTATGTTATTACTAACTGAAAGACTTTTCTTCCGTGTTGACTTGAAATCTACTGAAAACATACTTATCATGGATACATAACGTGTATTAAGCACTACTTTCAAAAACCCAAAACTATTTACAAACACATACATGAAACATAAAGTTTCTGGTTTAGTTAAAAACTTAACTAAACCATCCATCCACTACCTCTTCAATACCAAACGACACAAATTATCCATCTCTGCTTATAATATAGTATAAAAACAAAAAAGAAAAGCATTATGAAAGCAACTAAATAAATCCGAATCCATGAAATATACATTAGAATGAGTGTCCAATATAGCTGAAGCTATATGAATATGTCACATATGATAATAACACCTCTAATATGTAGAAATGTCAGAAATACACATCAGATCAAAGTATGTATAAACATTAGAATCTGAATGTTAAGAAGATTGTCATTATTTCCAAGAAACATCAGATAATTTAACCATTTTGTCAGTCATCTATCTAACATTTTTCATGTAAGGATCTGTTGAATATATATATATATATATATATATATATATATATATATATATATATATAAAAAACACTTATAACATAACTATTATATTTTGCAATTAAACACATATTACTCATATGTATCTATGTTGACGTCTTTCATCAGGAAGGGGGAGAGAGAGAGAGAGAGAGAGAGAAAAAAAAAAGGGGGGCTCACAACCCTCTGTTTAGTTTCTAAAGGTTTAGTTATATAACACAAGTCTGATGTTAATATGCATAATGAGTCTTCTAATTCAGCATCTAGTTCACTTGATGTCATTTAGTTACTAATAGTGTCATTGAATTTGCAGAATGTATGCATCTATAAGAGAACATAGGTATTTTCAAAGGAGTTGAGCACTTTTATCAGAACTAATTATTTACCATTTAAAGTATCTGGTGAAGAATAACAGAATTTAAAGAAAAAAGAATTCTAAGTACAACCATTTAACAAGTTCAAAAGATCAAATGATGTCATCACTGTTATTTCCTCAAGCTGCAGCTTCATAAACTTGTTAAAAAGTATCTAAAAAGGCTCATGCACAACAGAAGCTGTCTCTAGTGAAGAAAAAAACATTTTTAGGCAGGAAATTCAGATCTTGATGCTTTTAGAGTTTACAGAAAGCAAAAAAAAAAAAAAAACACTCAAGCTACCTTGTCAGTGTATATCATGAATCTCCACAATGAAAACAGTCACACAGACCATCAGTTTCCTCATAAAACATCATCATGAAAAAATTAACACTTTCATATAAAAACAGCTAATTAGAAGTAACAACAGCTGCCTCAAATCAGAAATCATATTATAACATTGCAATCATTTACGCACCAGTTGACCAGACCAGTGAGAGAAAAAAAAAGGGAACCTAGTATATATATATATATATATATATATATATATATATACATACATATATATACATACAAGTTATATTTAGCTGTCTGTAAAACACCATTAATGTACTGTATTAATGTTAAATGTTAAAACATCTAGTTAGAAACACTAATCAGAAACACCTGGTTACCCCACCACTGACCCACTAGAAAAAATGCACTTTGGTATTAAGTCAAATTATACTATTACTGAAGAATTAGAATACATACATTATTTGTAGTTATTTAAAAGGGAAAAGTATGTAAAGTACTTATAATGGGGTAAAGAGAGAAAAGGAACATTGGTAACAAAAAAGAGTAGGAAGAGAGAGAGAGAGAGAATGTTATTTATATACTTAGTACTATATGTAATTAGAAGAAGTTGATATAGAAAGGAAAAGAGAAAGTTAATAATAAAAATGATTCACATTACCTTACAGCAGAGAGACTTTCCAGAATCAAATATATTATGATTCATAAAACAAAGCATTTAAAATAAGAATGAATGTATTAATTTGTCCTTTAGTTTCTTAGTTTTGTTTGTTCCTTCCTTCACAGACCATTTTTTTGTTGCCTGCTTCTTAAGACTCTGGGATGACTATTCCATTTCTTCTATGCCCGACATTATTTTCTTCTTTTGGATAAATTCTAGTGCTTCTTGTAGGGAGTTAAAGATCTTCACTCCTTCTGGCAAGGTGATTTTTATTCTTGCAGGAAAAAGAATTTGAGTTTTAATATTGGCTTTTTTCAAGGACTTAATTAGAGGAACACACTCCTTTCTTCTGGATATAACTGTAGAGGTGTTGTCATTGTCAAAACAAATAATTAGTCCAAGCTGATTTCAGCACTAAGTCTTTGTCTTGCAAGGAAAGAAATCTAACTATTGTAGACCTGGGGTTAGATGAACTCAGAGATGAAGCTAGATTTGCAAAGGACCGATGAGCCCTCACAATTCCAAAAGAGAGGGATTCAGACATGTTTAGTGCTGATGAAAACCACTTATTGATGAAAAGAATCATGTTAGCACCCTCTTCTTTCTCAGGAATTCCATATATTTTTATGTTATTCCTCCTTGATCTACTTTCAAGGTCTTCAGGTTTCTCAATCAGCCTGGTGTTTTGTTTCAGAAGAAATTCATTGTGATGTTCATTTTCTGTCACTCTAGTATCCAGGTCAGTTATTGTTTCCTCTAAGGCAAGAATCTGTTCAGATTGTTTTTTTACTATTCCATTTAGAAGTTGCAGTTGTTTACTGCATTCTTGTTTGATAATATCCATTCTGTTTTCGAATTTGTACATTTTTAGTGACGGTTCTTGGATGTTTGTTATTGTAAGATGTAGTTCTTTCTTCACTGCACTCTCCTGGTGTGGGTTCTTCACGTTGCTCATGTTTTTAGTGACAGTTCTTGGATGTTTGTTATTATAAGATGTAGTTCTTTCTTCACTGCACTCTCCTGGTGTGGGTTCTTCACGTTGCTCATGTTTTTAGTGACAGTTCTTGGATGTTTGTTGTTATAAGATGTAGTTCTTTCTTCACTGCACTCTCCTGGTGTGGGTTCTTCACGTTGCTCATGTTTTTAGTGACAGTTCTTGGATGTTTGTTATTATAAGATGTAGTTCTTTCTTCACTGCACTCTCCTGGTGTGGGTTCTTCACGTTGCTCATGTTTTAGTGACAGTTCTTGGATGTTTGTTGTTATAAGATGTAGTTCTTTCTTCACTGCACTCTCCTGGTGTGGGTTCTTCACGTTGCTCATGTTTTTAGTGACAGTTCTTGGATGTTTGTTGTTATAAGATGTAGTTCTTTCTTCACTGCACTCTCCTGGTGTGGGTTCTTCACGTTGCTCATGTTTTTAGTGACAGTTCTTGGATGTTTGTTATTATAAGATATAGTTCTTTCTTCACTGCACTCTCCTGGTGTGGGTTCTTTGAGTTACTCATCTTGAGATCTCCAGTAGAAAACTTCTTGACAGGAATAACTAGAAAATTATCTTGACTATGTATTGATTTTTAGAAAATAATAAAGAGTCTATGTTAATCTTTTAGTATACTTTGTTAGATTTTTCTAAAAATTAAAGTATATTTCCTGTCAGGACATTAAAATCTAAGCAGAGCTATGGATTTCTGTTGCTATCAGACTGGCATCTTGGTCACGCCCCCATCACCTTTCTTCCATTTTTTCCATGGAGTTGGAATGATGAGTCAACTATTGACACCCCTCTTTATTTGCAACTCTTCTACCTTCTTGGACAGTCATTCCTGACTGTCATAGGATTTTTTTCAGACAATCTGTCCATCTCTTTACTGGATATGCTTGCTTCCTCTTGCTTTGTTCTTCTTTCTTCAAAATCTTCATCACCAGATCATCTTCTGATTTCTTGCATGCATTCACAATACCCCAGTCTGTTGTCTGTGACCTTTTCTGCAAATGGAGCTACTTTGGCTTCCACTCTGATGTCATCATTTCTTCATATGCCCCATAGTGTGTATCCTACCATCCATCTCAAGAACTTCATCTCAATCACCTCATGCTTCTTCAACTGCTTAGCCTTCACTATTCAGGCTTCAGTGTACTGGTCACACCAATGTTTTGTATACCTTACTTTTCAGCTTCTTTGGCATTCTTATGTCACATCATACCTCCCCGACACTGTGCCAGTTGTCTGTAGCCCCTTTGATTCTAGCTTTGACTGTACATTCAAACTTCTCTTCTCCTCAATCACACCTCCAAGATATTCGAGGCTGTTCACCTGTTGCCTTCCATCTCAACTTTCAACTTCTTCTGGTTCCCTTGTTTGCTGTCATGACAACTTTCTTGTATATACTCAGTTTCAGCCTGTGCACCTTCATGTTTACATTCCATTCCCCTCTTACTTGTTGACGTTCCTGTTCATAGTCTGCTCATAATGGCACATCATCTGCTACAGCAGCTTTGTTGCTGTGTGCCATCTAACCTGTACTGGATGGGATAGATATAGAGGGTTTTGATAGGATCTCTGATTATAACCACATTATTATGTGTTTGAGAGATGGATGCCAAGAAATTCTCCTTCAGAGTTAAAAACACATGAAAATGGATTATGATTGGTGAGACAAGAAACTCTTCATAGTGCATTGAGTTTTACTACTCCATGTACTACTAGTTACAGAAGAAAAAAGCTGATGCATTTTACCAGCTTTGAAAGCCAGTAAAGCACTTAGCAGGTGTTGTTGCATACACAGCAAGTAAGAAAAAATTCAGGGACAGTTTTAAATACTGCTCTAATTTAAATAAGTTACTTACAGGCTGATGTCTATAAACTTGCATGGAAATAGTAGGAAAGTTATTCAGGGACTGTTGAGACTGAAGGAACATATACCCTCCCTTGTACATGACTGTAGCAACACTTAGGGGGTGTGTCAGAAGTATGTAACAAATGTTATAGTGCTGTTACAGTTGGGTTTCATGCTATAGAAGTGTGTAACAGGTTTATCTTTTTTTCTGATTTTAGAGCACAATTGCAGTGCTCCAAGCACAACAAGTAAATTATACATACATTGTGCACATATAACATCATTACCCAATTCATTCATTAGTATCTACTATCAACTATCTGTATCCATTAATGTCATGTCATATAAAATCAATCAAAAAGCATCAGTAAAAATTTAGTAGAGCTATAATATATATATATATATATATATATATATATATATATATATATTACCACTTTATGTGAAAACTTAGATGAAAAATATTTATTTATTTGTCTTTGTTTGCTGGGAAAGTCTGACTGGGTAATACCATTTTCATCAGATTTCCAGGGAGAAAAGCACCATATGTTTCCATTGCATTATACTTAGTTCCAGTTAAACACAGAGTAGTTAACATTTCTATTTACATTTATACACATACAGTAGTTACATTTACACATTCTAAGATTTTACAGAGGTAGAAGTTACTAAAGAAAAAGCCCACATACAGCTTAGTAGATTGTACAGGCAGCAGTTTTGTATAACATTGATGTTAAGTTGTCCAATCTCGACTTCATTCTTCCGGGATGGGTTTGGAGCTGATCCTCGGCTCCAACTCAGCCGCTTACTATAGCTCGAGAGCTCTTTACTGTCTCAAGGCTACCCCTTATCCCAGAATGCCCAGTGTCAGCTACCCAGATCTCGTTTGCTGCTTTAGCTGCAAGGTTGCATTAATACCGGCTCAGGCTTAGTATAACTTTTTTCTCTATTAAAATTCAAATAATTTGCTTAAAATTTGATATATATTTTCTCGCTTATAGTAGTTTGTAAGTTTCTTTTATTGTAAACCCCATATCTCGTCTTTGTGGTGTTTTTTGTGCTGTGTTGGCTGTTGCCCCTTAGTAACTAGGCCTTCTGTTATTCCCTGAACTCGTTTAACTTAGAGAGCCCCCCCCCCCCCTTAAGGACAGCCATTTAAGTTAGAGGCTCTCCTTTAAGGTCTTCATTAATATAATTTTTAGTTTACTATTGTAGTGGGTTTTTTTTGTAAAATGTCTAAGGAAGTTAAAACTTCAGGTTTTAAAAAGTGTGACTCATGCTGTCAGAAGATGTCTCTGACAGATGGGCACACTAGTTGTGTTTACTGCTTGGGGGCTCTGCACCTGCAGGGCTCTTGTTCTATTTGTCAGGCCTTTAGTCCAAGGGTCCTGCAGGAGCGGAAAAACAAGCTTAACCTCCATGGATTATTAAAACAGGATTCTCCAGCTAAAGCATCTCAACCAGTGAAACCTTTGAAACCAGTCAAGCCGTTGGCTCCATGTTCGGAACCGACCTGTGAGCTTGAGAAGCCAAGTGTGTCGTTGCCCTCTAGCACCGACAAGACTACTTCTCCGTCGGCTCCAACTGTTACTTTGGAGCCATCTCGGAGCCACAAATGAGCTAGGTCTCCTTCATTGGAGCCAATTTGCTTGGTGCCACAATCACCCTTACTTCCAAGCAAGACTAGTCATCGCTCATCTTCCCACTCCTCTTGATCCTCGAGATTATCGGATCAGGATGTGGAGAGAGTGGTCAGTAGGTTGCTGAAGTCATAGGCCCTTGCTAAAATTATTTTGAGCCTGCCTCAACAGGCTTTGGTTCCATCTGCTTCAATTTTGATTCCTCCTCCGATTATGCTTAGTTTGGAGCCGGAGTCCATGGACGCTCCGATAGTGGTTCCTTTGGCTCCTATGACATCCTCTTCAGCTCCGACATTGGCTCCAATTACCTCGGTTCTTCCTCCCATCAAGGTATCTGGGTGCTGAAGCTCTCTCATCAGCTCTGAGGGGGGAAGTGGCATAGGACCCTTTTCCGACCCCGCTCTCCCTCTCGGAGCGTCACCTGTTGCCTTCCAGCTCAACTTTCAACTTGGTGCAGAGTGGGATTCCTGTCTCTTTGGAGCTGGATCCCTCCTTGTGTTGAGACCGTGATGCCTTTGAGGTCAAGCAGAGAGAGCTGTCCCTACAGACGGCCCCACTATTGGTTTGATTGGCTCTGTCCCCCTTGGTGCCTGTGACAACCTCTGCTCCTCCTCCAGCCCCAAAGCGTAAGGAACCTATGCCACAGGACACCTCATTGGGTGAACTCTCTTCTTCTGAAACCTCCCCAGAGCATTCTGAGCTTTCCAGAAGAAAAAGTGCAAGAGAAAGCACCAAGACTCCCCTGAGTCTGTCACCTCAGATACAGACCTGGATGAATCGGAGTGGTCCCCAAGGTCCACCTCTGAAGATGTTTCCTTTTCAGACATCCTTGAGATTCTCAGGCAGAGGCATAGCTGAACTTCCCTAGCACCCTCTGAGGATGAATCTGTATACCTGGATGCATTTGGTTCCAGACCTTCCACCTCCTGGGTGTCTCCGCCTTTTGATCCACTCATGTCGGTAATGTCTCGAAAGGCTTGGTCAGCTCCAGAGTCCATGGAACCTGTCCCGAGGAGACCCAATAAATTTATCACAGCTTCCCAAGATAAACAATTCTTGACTAAAGGTGTCCCAGTTGATGCCATGGTGGTAGCAGCAGCCACAAAAAGAGAGTTAGCTGAAACCTCCTCATCTCTCCATCCACTGAATAAAGACTCTTGTATGATGGACAGATATGGGAAGTGAATGTTTTCATCAGCGACCTTCTCCCTTAGGTCCCTGAACTATCTTTCCCATTTTACTAGGCTTCAAAGGGATCTCCTAAAAGAGCTTGGAGATACCCTACAAGATCCCACAGCTGAGGGAGCTTCAGCCAAGGTAGCTACCCAGCTGGCGACTCTTAATTCAATAGTCAATTCCTCTATGAGACTTATTTCATACTCAGCCAATGGAGTGAGTAGAGTGGTAGGAACAGGAGTGGCTCTTAGGAGACATTCTTGGCTGTGGCTGTGTCAGTTTGTGGAACCTTTCAGAGCATCCTTCACCAATACCCCCTTTGATGGCTCCTCTCTCTTTGGGCCTCAGGTGATAGACATGCTTACCAGGTGCCAGCAGGAAGGCAAGATGCTCTCTGATGTCGGAGTCTGTTTTCCCACTGCTACCAGACCATACCCAAAGGGTCAGAAGGGTGGAAAGATGTGGTTTTGAAAATCCCAGGGACCCTTGCCTGATGCACGTGGTGAATTTTCCCCCAAGTGCAGAGGGGGAAATAATAACAATGACAGATGCTGCTCTCGTGGCAGAGGGGGTCTGCAAAATCAGGGTGACAGAGATACGTTCTCTTCCAAACCCTATCATCATCCCTGAAGGGATGCCCAACTGCTCAACTCTGGAGGAAGTCGGGGGAAGGCTTTCATTGTACCCAATCACCTGGCAAAATATTACAAAAGACAAATGGGTACTAGCCGTTATATCTGGAGGTTACAAGATTCCCATTTATCAACCCCCTTTTGTTTCAAAAAATTCATCCCAGATGTTCCACCCAATCTAAGGGATTAGGCAGTCACAGAAGTTTCAAGACTGCTAGAAAAAAGAGCCATCCAGGAAGTCCCCACAGACCAAGTAGGATCCGGAACTTACTCAAGATTCTTTTTAGTGCCCAAAATGACGGGACTGGAGACCAATTCTGGATCTCAACAGGTTAAACAAATCTGTACAAAAAGAAAGGTTCCGGATGGTAACACTGCAGTCCATTCTCCCCTTTCTGGGTCAGGGCAATTGGATGTGCTCCATACATCTTCAGGACGCGTACTATCATATAAAAATAGACAGACAGTCCAGAAGATTTCTACGCTTTGGGCTAGGGGCCAGTCATTACCAATTCAGAGCTCTTCCCTTTGGTCTCACCAAATGCATGGCACTAGTCACGGCTCACCTGAGACGTCTAGGATTCCAGGTGTTTCCTTATCTGGACGACTGGCTCCTCACTGCTACCACCAGGCAACAACTTATAGAGGCACAAGATTACACCATCACATCCTCTGCTCAACTAGGTATCACAATAAACTTCGAAAAATCTGCCTCGTTGCCCTGTCAATCTATTGCATACATAGGAGCAGAGCTAAACACAAGAAAAATGATTGTAAAATTGCCTTAGGAAAGAGTTTACATTATTCGAAAACAGGTGTCACTTCTCTTGAGGAGCAAAAGAATTCAAGTAAAATATGTTCTTCAAGCTCTAGGGTCCATGGCAGCAGCCATTCTTCTAGTTCCCTTAGCACACTTTCACATGAAAATCCTTCAGTGGCTTCTTTTCATGCAGTGGTCCTTCCAGGAATCACCCATGTCTCACATGGTGCTAATTACGGAATCTTGCAAAAGACACTTTTCCTGGTGGATGGTCTTCCCACTAGTTACTCAGGGCAGACCTTTCATGGAATCCCATCCGGTCACCACAGTGATCATGGACGCTTCCCTGATAGGGTGTGGGGGGGTATTATCTAGGGAAGACAGTCCAAGGCACTTGGCAATCTCACGAGTACCACTTGCACATCAATATCCTGGAGATGAGAGTGGTGCTCCTAGCATTGCAAGCTCTTCAAGACTCTCTCCCTGCCAGGACTATTGCAATACAGACGGACAATATGTCAGCAGTTTGGTACATCAACAAACAGGGCGGAACCAGGTCTTACCCCTTGTGCCGAGAGGCCCTCAGACTGTGGCAATGGGTGATTTCCTCCCAACGTTTTCTGACAGTAACACATATCCCTGAGACATCCATCGTAATAGTGGACAGGCTCAGCAGGGCTATCCTGATGCCTCACAAGTGGTCTCTAAAACAGGAAATTCTGGATTTTATTTTCCGCAAATGGGGCCAGCCTTGCTGTGATCTCTTTGCCTCTCCCCTCAACAACAAATGCAGCAGTTACTTGTCCCTTGTTCCTCCTCCAGGTCAGACACCCAGGGATGCTCTTGTCCATGATTGGCCTCAGGGACTCCTTTATGCATTTCCCCTCTTTCCCCTAATTCCAAAAGTCATTCAGAAAGCAAAATTGTTGGGTTGCAAAATGATCCTCATTGCTCCCTATTGGCCTTGACAGATTTGGTTTCCGTTCCTTCACCCCCACCTTCTAGCCCTGCCTTGGATTCTGGACCCAGCACTAGACCTCTTGATTCATCAATCAGGTGGGCTACACCAATCCCTCCAATCTCTCAAGCTCACAGCTTGGTTACTACACTTCAAGCCAGGCTCCCTAATATTTCCCCGAGTGCGTGATATTATTGTTTCCTCCCATAAGACAAATACAAGGAAAGTCTATGCTAGCAAATGGAAAAGATTCTGTTACTGGGCAGAATCCAGGAATTTAGATCCTTTTACAGCTCCTGTACACGAGATTTTGGATTTCTTAGCAGAACTGTTTCATTCTGGTGCAGCGGCTGCTACCATAAGAGTACAACTAGCTGCCATTTCAAATTTTCACGTCAGAGTTTCTAACTCCAGCATAATGTCTCACAAACTCTGTAAGGCCTTCATGAGAGATAAATCTCTACTTTGATCCCCAGAGAAAGAGCCCCTTCCACCTTGGGATCTCACTTTGGTTCTGGCCTCCTTGATCTTGCCACCCTTTGAACCAGCAGCATCATGTTCCTTGAAATTTCTCTCTTGGAATACTTTCTTCCTAGTAGCTATTACTTCTACCAGATGTGTTTCAGAACTTCATGCACTATGTGTTCGCCCTCCATACCTAGTTTTTCACAAAGACAGAGTTCATAGGTTCATAGGTAGGTACTAGGCTATGGGCCCAAGTGCCTACGTAAGCCTAGCCAGCAAGGTTCCATAGCTTACGCAACCCAAGAAAGTTATTTTCCTGTGCCACTGTCCAGCAGAGACACAGAAGTGATCCCCGGGGTGTATTTCCTATTTCCCATCCACTCATCAAGATTTTTCTTGAAGAGTTCTAATGAAGAACTTTGCTTGACATAGATGGGTAGCTTGTTCAAGAGTATAGGAAGTCTCTGGGACAGGAATCTATCCCTCCAGCATGTCCTGTTTATTGTGGTGACAAGACTTAGGTCCCTAGAGCGTGTAGCTTGGAGGGATTGGGATTTCTTTAGGTGTAGCATGTCCAACAGCTCTGGGTTTGACATAGATTTATATGTTAGGCAGAGATCACCTCTGAGTAGGTGATATGCTACGGAGTAAAGCTGGAGTTTTTTGAGGCGGTCAGTGTAGGGCATTTGTTTGAGGCCAGTAATCCTCTTTGTGAGGTACTTCTGTGGCCTTTCCAGCTGCTGCAGATGTCTTGTGAGGTACATTCCAAAAGGGGCATTGCACTCTATAATGGGTCTAATGAGGGGTGAGTAGAAGGGAACAATGACCTCTTTTTTCCTGGATGAGAACCCTTTTATGATGAGGTTTGCCATGTAGAAGGACTTCCTGACTACTGTGGCGATGTGACTATCAAAGGAGAGACTACTGTCCACCTGGGTCCCAAGGTCTCTTATCACCCATTCGGTGTTAAGTAGATTTCTGCCTATGTGGTAGTTCATGGGTACAGAGTTTTTACCAAAGGGGATGACACTGCACTTTTTGGCATTGAGCTTGAGGCCATGGCTCTGACACCAGGCATCTGTCTCAGTGAGGCCCTTCTGTAAGATGTCCACATCATTTGGGGACTTGACTATGGCTCCTAGTTTGCAGTCATCTGCGAACTTCTTTAGCCAGAGGCCTTCTGTGTTAGCCTGTACTTCAGTGAAGTAGATACCAAACAGGAGAAGTCCCAGAACGGAACCCTGTGGTACTCCACTTGTCACTGCTTTGAAGTCAGAACGGAACCCTGTGGTACTCCACTTTTCACTGCTTTGAAGTCAGATTTGGAGTCTGCAATTTTTACAGTGTGGGTTCTGTCAGTGAGCCAGTTGGCAACTCATCTTGTGATGTAGGGATTTATACCTAGTTTAGTGAGTTTAGCTATAATTCCAGAATGGAGGATGGTGTCAAAAACCTTGGTGAGGTCAAGATAGGCTGTGTGAACCACCTTACCCTCATCCATGGCTTTGATGACTGCCTCAAAGAAGTTGATCAGGTTCAGGAGGCATGATCTGCCTTTCACAAACCCGAACTGTGTGGGATCCAGAGTTTGGAGGTTACCAATGTCTTTGTTTATGATTTCCATGATGATACGTTCCTAGGCCTTGCAGACCAGGCTCGTCAGGCTAATAGGTCGATAGTTCCTGGGATCAGTGGTGGCTCCCCCTTTGTGGAGTGGGATAACTATTGCTGTGTGCCATTCAGTGGGCACAAAGCCTGATGTGAGGCTATTATTGAACAAGGTGCTTAAGTGGGGAGCCAGTTCATTCTGAAGTTCATGTAAAACGCAGCCTGGGATGTTGTCCGGTCCCATGGATGCTGTGTTTTTGGCTTTAGAGAGTGCAGCTTTTACCTGCATAGTTGTGATTACAGGGACGCTGCATTCTTCCTGTATAGATATGGGCCCTTTAGGGGGTGAGAGGGGGGGTAAAGTTAGCACTGAACCTATCTGCCAGGATGTTGGCAATATCAGTTGGTTCAGTAATTTTCGTGTCTTTGTGCTGTAACTCACAGCAGATCTGGGTGTTGCCATCTAGATTCTTGACATAGCTATAGAATGCTTTGTGGTTGTCCTTGGATTTAGTGGTGATTTTGTTTTCATAGTTAGCTTTGGAGGATCTTATAAGGGATCTCAGTTTCTTACTGAGGCTGACCAGGGAGCTCCTCCACTCATGGGATTTTACTCTCTTTTGCAACAGTTTCTTCCTTCTGTTGTACAGTTTGTTTATGGCAGGGGACCAACCGATTGGCTTTCTTTTTTGGGGGATAGCATCTGGGTTCTGTTTGGGATAGCACGATCCATGCACTCGTGTAAGTGCTTATAGAGTGCATTTGTGTAGGATTCAGCAGTTGTAACTGTATTGTCCATCTGCATGGGTGTCATGAAGTTCACCACTTCTGTCTTAAGAAGCATGAAGTTGGCTTTGGAGAAATTTTTTACTGTGGTTTCCTTGATGGGGGGATGTGGATATCAAGGGTGATAAGCTTATGGTTGGATCGGACCAACGAGGAGTTGACTTCAGGTGTCAAACACCGGTTACTCATGTTGGTAATGACTAGGTGTAGGATATTGTTGCCCCTGGTAGGGGTGTGGATAAGTTGATCTAGGGCATTGGAGTTTATGAATTCCAGAAAGCATTGAGCTAAGGAGTTGGTACACGAGTAGTTTTCCCAGTTAATGGTGGGGTAGTTGAAGTCGTCCATTATTAGGGTGTTTGGCTGAACCCTAATATTTTCCAGTACATCAAGAAAAGAGGAGTGGGAATCCTGGGGCATGGTGGGGGATCTGTAGCAAGCTACAATTTGGATTGCAGTTTTGTAAAGAGTTAGTTGCACTTGGATAACCTCAGATGCATTATGCTGAGCAACTAGCCTGGAGGTGTGGATATCCTTAATGAATATGGACACACCTCCACCTTTGGTGTTTTGGTCCAGGTTACATGGCCGAAAAGTGTGGTATGAGTTATACCTGGTAGTGCAGGGGTGTTCTCTGGAGCCTTGAACCAGGTCTCAGTCACTGCACAGATATCAATGTTCTTCATTTTAAGGAGTGCCTCGTGTGAGTGCATTTTGAGATTTAGACTTCTGGCATTACCCTCCGTTTTTGCTTGCCTGCTCCTGTTATGGTGGTAAATTTGTTATTTGAACCCTGCCTAAAAAAGGCACTATACGGGCAGCAAGAGCCTTAGCCAGTATCCGGAATCCCAGGGGCAACAGGTGCAGACCATCTGTGGCAAAGCATCGTGGTCTGTCGATCATGTCATCCCAAGCAGACAGATACTGGATCCCCTTAGAATGACACCAGAAGCTTAGCCAATTGTTGAAGTCAGTCATTTTGTCCTTGTACTGCGGTATCATTCTGGGCAATGGCAGAATGCTACTCAGGGCTAGGGTCATACCTGCATGGGCTACAAGATCGGAGAGCTCTTCCATGTCTCTTTTCATATAGTACAGGGAGGTACATCTCAGGTCATTCACACCAACATGGACAATGACAGAGTCATATTTGTACTTGTTATGGAGTGACCTGAGTGCATGGGTTATGTGGCAGATCCTGGCACCCGACAGGCAGCTGACAGTAACCTTCTCCTTGTTTAGCCTGTTGAGTGGGACATCAGTGTGCCTGACTATAGAGTCACCTATGACTAGTGTGTTGGGTAAGTTGTTTTGCCTTATTGGCTGTGGTTGAGTGGCACACTGAGACTGTGGGCTATGTGTCATTTGGGTTGTGTTGGAAGATGGAGGTTGCTTGCGTTTCTGCTTTGGAGGTCTCTGTTGCTTAGACAGATTATTATTGAGAGCCTCCGCAAATGTTTTTGTGTTACTATGTGTGGATTTTGGTGGTGTAGATTTAGTGAGAGTATGTGATGAGTGTGGTGTGGTGCAAATGTTTATCTTCTCCTCATGACTGTCAAGTTCAGTCTTGGTTGGAGAGAGCTTTACCTCCAGTTTGGCTAGATAAGTGCATCTCTCACAGATTGTAGTGTTGGGTGGTAGGAGGAGAGGGTTGTCTGAGTACATGAGGCAATTTCTACATTGCCTCAAGATGCCCAGATTCATCAGATAGACAGGAGAGAACACTGGAAGCTGACCCTTGGACATGCTTGAATAAAAAAATATTTTCCTCTAGATAAGTGAGGAAAGTGAGTACAAGAGCTGTTTTTCCCTAAGCAAGTGAGAAAAGTAAGTACAAAAACTGTTTTCCTCTAGGTAATGAGGAAGATTGAGTGCTATAGTAATTAGCTTATTTAGTGCTTACAATTTCTGAACAAGTGCTGAGAATGAATAAGCAAATTTAAATGCTAAAACTAAGAATCTGTATCTGCACTAGACGAGTTACAGGACAGAAATAAGTGCAAATGCAGGCTTTCAAATCAGAAAGTTGAGAGAGATGGAAGATTGCCCAAATGGCCAGTAACTACAATTTCTGGGTCAGAACCAGTCCTTATGTGGTAGACAGGTTACCTAGTGCTTATCACTCTCACTGATAAGCTAGAAGGCTTCCCTCCAACACAGAAAAGCTTGGGGGGCTCAGAAGCTTACATACAGTCCTGGATACAGCAAATCTGTATCTGGAACACTAGTTACAGAAAAGGTAGGAAACAGGCTTACA
Organism: Protopterus annectens; assembly: GCF_019279795.1. Classification (NCBI taxonomy): domain Eukaryota; kingdom Metazoa; phylum Chordata; order Ceratodontiformes; family Protopteridae; genus Protopterus; species Protopterus annectens. The sequence continues at coordinate 1,436,847,378 of NC_056735.1, read as the reverse complement.
GTTTTTTTTTTTTTACAGAAAAGTAGCAAAAACAGTCGTAAAAACAATTCACTTGCAGTGCAAGCTAGCACACTTGAGTATGCAGCAATATTAGACAAAACACAGTTTAAAAAATGCAATTAAATTAAAAAGGACTAAAAGCAAGTCCAGAAAGAAAGAGTTTATTAGGTAGAATGTGGTAAAGAGATGGGACTGGGGAAGTGTCCCAGATCAAATCTACAGTGGGGCAGGCAACTGCAAAAGCCACTAAATTTAAACTACAAACCAAAAATAGGGAGGGTGGGTGGGAACAGTTTCAAGAGAGATCTAAGCAACAATTAACAAACTCTATAGCCAAAAAAATATATACTCAGCTCTGTATATTTGCAGATAATCTGTAAGGCAGTCTCTCAGAACACAGATTCCAGCAATTTGAATGCAGCTGTTACTATACCAACTGAAGACATGGCATAAAAAAGGGGGGGGCGGGCAGGGGACAGTTTCAACAGAGATCTAAGCAACAACTAACAGTACAAACTTTAAAACCAAATAAAATATTCTCAGCTTTGTATATTTGCCGATCAGTCTCTCAGAACAGTGAGACAACAGTTTCAACAGAGATCAAAGCAACAATTAACAAACTCTATAACCAAAAAAAATATATACTCAGCTCTGTATATTTGCAGATAATCTGTAAGGCAGAGTTTTTCTGAGAACCAACCCATCTTTTCCACCTAAAGTTTGTTCAGAACACAATTTGAATCAATCCATTGAACTTCCTGTCTTTTTCCCTAATCATTCCAACAAGGTAGAATACAGATTACACCAATTGGATGTGCATAGACAACTGCGTTTCTATCTCCGTAGAACTAAAGAGATGAGAAAATCAGATCAGTTGTTCCTTTCATTTGCTAACAACAAACAAGGCCTTCCAGTTTCTAAAGTAACATTGTCAAAATGGTTATCAGACACTATAGCCCATACCTACCATTTGCGACAAAAAGATCTTCCAGCAAAACCCAAAGGTCATTCAACCAGGTCAATAGCTACTTCGGTAGCATTTTAATCTAGATTGCCCATAGATTCAATTTGTGCAGCAGCTACTTGGGCAGATCCTCATACATTCATTTCTCATTACAAAGTAGATGTGGTCTCCCGGGGCAGGGCTTCCTTTGGTTCCACAGTTCTGAAGAGTCTGTTCCAATGAGCCACCCAGGATTGAGGTGCTAGGGATGCTGTCCCATCCAGCAAGAATGAAGGCAAGATTGGAGAACTTAACATAAAGAAGTTATGTACCTACCATAATGTTCCATGTTAGTTGTCCTTCATCTCGTCTTCCTTCTTGCATCCCTCCCTCCTTCCCCCTTCCTTGAGGATTGAGAGGAGTTTTTCAATGGTTTCACTGGCTAATTTTTTTTGTTATTAGTTGCTTCCCAAGCAGACCATGACAATTAACTGTATATCCAGGTTTATTAATGGATTATCTTCTATAATTATGTTCAGTGTGAGCTATCTCAAATGAGATCTGGGTAGCTGACACTGGGCATTCTGGGATAAGGGGTAGCCTCGAGCCAGTAAAGAGCTCTTGAGCTATAGTAAGTGGCTGAGTCAGAGCCGAGGATCGGCTCCAAACCCATCCAGCAAGAAGGAAGGCGAGATGAAGGACAACTAACATGGAACGTTATGGTAGGTACATAATTTCTTTTTTTGTCATTTCATAAAGAGAAGTTGAGACTGTTCACTTTAAGGAGAGTATTTGGAGAGTATTGTATGGGGAGCACAAAGTCTTCCCTGGTAATGAGCATATCCAGGACCAGTAAATGCAAATAGTCTAAGAAATAGTCTAAGAGCTGAAACATTGTTGATAAAAATAGGTGAAAAGGTGGCATTAAATAGTCAGTAAGCAATACAGAAAATATGTAATCACTAACTTACTTTTCATTAATTTCCTTCCCTTTCCTCTTGTGAGCTATGCAGTTGCAGCAGGGCAGCTAAAACGTCTGTTTCCACCATGCTTTCTTGGTTATACTGGAGGGTATGCAAAGGTTTCCAGGTCAGTTGATCATGTAAATTCAGTGCACTAGCTCCTTTTTTACATACAGGAATGGACAGAACTGCAGATGTTCTGACTGAGCAGCTTATCAAAAAAATTTCCAACTGTACACGCAGATTTCAGTGCCAAGTTCAAACTGTTAAAACTGACAGTATAAACTGGCTGCCTTGTAGTGCATTCCCTTTGCTTTCTGCAGAAAGTGAAATGTTTGCTCTGTCTTTTGCTGCATCTCAACAATCCTTCTCTGTCTTTCTGCAACCTGCTTGCTGGAGTGCTGGAGACAGTGCACATGACTATATTATTGTCCTTGGGTATCTCTACTTTACCTATAGCCATTTCCCAGACTCCTTTTGGTGCCTTCTGAAGACCTTTTCTTTTATCATAATTTCACAGTTGCTCATTTGGTGTCTCCATTATATAAGCCCCTGCTTTGTCATGTTAAGTAAGCACCTAGAGTTAAAAGTCATTGTGTGCAGTCTTTGTCTCTGCAGATTGGAAACATTAGATTGTTGCTGATTTTTGTTTTTAACCGCACTCAGACTTAACTCATTATTGTTTTGTTGGGGGTCTGTTGAAATATATGCTGTGTTGCTATTGACAGACAGTGTTGGTATACTCAGACCATTTTGCTTTGTATATTTTGTTTTATTTTACTCTGAAAGAATAGTTGATTTTTAGTTTGATCCTTTTCTTTTTGACCTTGGAGTATACCTCTGTAGCCTGCTTTCATGCACAACTTTGGCCCAGTCCTTATTCCATCATTCACAGTTTTTATATTTGTTATCTTTGCTGACCATATGACTGCTGTATCTAAGGTGTTGTTGCAGTTTGTGAATTAACTCCAGCTCTTTTGGTATTGTTGAGTTTTACTTGTTTGAATGTGAATCTTTAGAATTGCAAGAAAGAAACTACAGCTTTACATTGTTTAGTACATAATGAGCAAATTTTTACAATTTTGTTATTCAGTCTTCTTCATTCCTGTCAATCTCTTAAGTGCAAAAAAAAAAAAAATTGGAGAAAGCCAAAAATAATGGGGAGGGGGGGGGGGACGGGGGCAACGTCACACATCATGGACAAATGTAAAATATTATTTCTATAAACTTAGGAAGTTCTTCTTCTTTCGGCTTTTTCCCGGTTAAGGGTCGCCACAGCGGATCACCTCGTCCGTACATTGAATGGCAGTGGAGTTTTACGGTGTCGAGTTGCCAGCCCAGCGCCCAACCTTCCACAGAAGGCACACTCACATGCACACCTAGGGCCAATTTAGAGTGTCCAATCCACCTGCAGCATATCTTTGGGATGTGGGAGGAAACCGGAGAACCCGGAGGAAACCCACGCGACCACAGGGAGGACATGCAGACTCCGCACAGAAGGCACCCCAGCCGAGGATCGAACCGGTGAACCTCTTGCTGTGAGGTGGCAATGCTAACCACTGCACCACCGTGGCCACCCCTATAAACTTAGGAAGTTGCTAGAGTAATATGTTTTACAATAAGGTGCATTTTCTGAATAATATGAAGTCTGAAACTCATATGTTTTTCATTATTTAATGACTTCAGTACTCAGTGATTTGTCAGAAAACCACAAGTTTTTCAAAGAACAGACCAAAAATATGAGACAAAAATCTGGACATTCTGTGAAAATCTGGACAGCCGAGAAGTATGATTTTCTTGCTTTTTTAACCCATGGCAACTAGAGCTAAACAGTTGTACAGTTTTTCATTTTGGTGATTGGGATTCTTGTCCGCACGTACTTTTTTTTTTATATCTGTTTCTGTATCTGCTTATAATGGAGTATTAAGTAATGCTGGCTCTTTAGTTTAAAGTTATATTATGTCCAAGTCTGGTAGAATACTGCTGTTCTGACAAGTCATTTATTTTGTTAAAATCAGAAGAAAGAGTTTTTTTTTATTAGAGAATGAATTTCTTTCTTGAAAGATACATCTAGATATAATAAAAGATTTGTTCTAATAGTTATAGTCTGGACTCTGGAGTTTTTAGCATTGAGAATATTATGTATTATCTCAGACACCTTCTTACTCAACCAACACGTTGTCCTGCTTTTTGTATCTCTTATTACATGTGATTTGCTTACTTATTAATGAAAGGTAATGATTTATATTTTGTGTCCTGTTTGTTAGTAAATAAGTTTAAAAAGTGAGTTTACATAAAATTATATTAACCCTGTTGACCATATTATTAAGGTCCAGAGAAAAGGACAGTGTGTGCTAAGAGTTTTCATAGGTTCATGGGTAGGTACTAGGCTATTGGCCCTAGGGCCTATATAAGCCGAGCCAAAAAGGTACCCTGGCTTTCACCACCCAAGAAAATTATTTTCCTGTGCCCATATCAAGCAGAATCACAGAAGTGATCCCTGGGGTGAATTTCCTATTACCCATCCAATCATCAAGATTTTTCTTGAAGAGTGCTAATGAGGAGCTCTGTTTGACATAGATAGGTAGTCTGTTCCAGAGTATCGGAAGTCTCTGGGACAGAAATCTATCCTTCCAGCATGTTCTGTTTATTGTGGTGACAAGGTTTAGGTCCCTAGAGCGTGTAGCTCGGTGGGATTGGGATTTCTTTAAGTGGAGCATGTCCAACAGCTCTGAGTTTGACATAACTTTGTATGTTAGACAGAGATCGCCTCTGAGTAGGCAATATGCGATGGAGTAAAGCTGGAGTTTTTTTAGTCGGTCTGCGTAAGGCATCTGTTTGAGGCCAGTAATCCTCTTTGTGAGGTATTTTTGCGGCCTTTCCAGTTGTTGAGATGTCTTGTGAGGTACATACCAAAAGGGGCGTTGTACTCTATAATGGGTCTAATAAGTGATGAGTAGAGAGGAACAATGACCTTTTTTTTTCTGGATGAGAAACCTTTTGTGATGAGGTGTGCCACATAGAAGGATTTCCTGACCACTGTGGTGATGTGATTATCAAAGGAGAGACTACTGTCCACCTGTGTCCCAAGATCTCTTATCACACTTTCGGTGTTAAATGGACTACCGCCTATGTGGTAGTTCATGGGTGCAGAGTTTTTACCAAAAGAGATGACAATGCACTTTTTAGCATTGAGCTTGAGACCATGGCTTTGACACCAGGCATCTGTCTCAGTGAGGCCCTTTTGTAGGATCTCCACATCGTTAGGAGTTTCGATTATGGCACCTAGTTTGCAGTGATCTGCAAATTTAGTTAGCGAAAGACCTTCTGTGTTAGCCTGTACTTCTAAGAAGTAGATACCAAACAGGAGAGGACCCAGGACTGAACCCTGTGGTACTCCACTTGTCACTGGTCTGACGTCTGATTTGGAGTGTTCTACTTTCACAGTGTGGGTTCTGTCAGTAAGCCAGTTGGCAAACCATCTTGTGACATAAGGATTTATACCTAGTTTAGTGAGTTTATCTATAATTCCAGAGTGGGAGATGGTGTTGAACGCCTTGGCGAGCTCTAGATAGGCTGTGTGAACCACCTTACCCTCATCTGTGGCTTTGGTGACTGCTTCAAAGAAGTCTATCAGGTTTAGGAGACATGATCTGCTTTTTACAAACCTGAACTGTGTGGGGTCCAGAGTTTGGAGCTCTCCAATGTCTCTGTTTATGAGTTCCATGATGATACGTTCCATGGCCTTGCAGATCAGGCTCATCAAGCTAATGGGGCGGTAGTTTCCGGGGTCTGTTGTGCCCCCCCCCTTTGTGAAGTGGGATAACCGGTGTGGTGTACCATTCAATGGGCACAAAGCCTGAGGTGAGGCTATGATTGAACATGGTACTTAGGTGGGGTGCCAGTTCATTCTGTAGTTCATGTAGAAGGCAGCCTGGTATGTTGTCAGGTCCAGTGGATGCTGTGTTCTTGGCTTTGGAGAGTGAGGTTTTTACCTGTGCTGCTGTGATTACAGGAACTTTACATTCTTCCCGCATAAAGATGGGCCCTTTAGGGGGCAAGAGGGGGGTAAAGTTAGCACTGAACCTATCTGCCAGGATGTTGGCAGTATCAGTTGGTTCTGCATATTTAGTGTCATTGTGCTGTAACTCAGAACAGATCTGAGTGTTGCCATTGAGATTCTTGACATAGCTATAGAAAGCTTTGTGGTTGTCTTTAGAATCAGTGTCAGTTTTGTTTTCATATAACTATCTTTGGAGGATTTTTATGAGGGATCTCAGCTTCTTACTGAGGCTGACCAGGGAGTTCCTCCAATCATGGGATTTTACTCTTTTTTTTGCAACAGTTTCTTATTTCTGTTGTAGAGTTTGTTTATGGCAGAAGACCACCAGATTGGCTTCCTTGTTTTTGGAGGATAGCATCTTGGTTCCTTGTTTTTGGAGGATAGCATCTTGGTTCTGTTAGGGATAGCGTAATCCATGCACTTATGTAAGTGCTTAGAAAGTGCACTTGTGTAGGATTCAGCAGTCGTATCTCTATTGTCCATCTGTATGGGTGTTGTGAAGTTTTCCAGTTCTGTCTTAAGAAGCGTGAAGTTGGCTTTGGAGAAATTTTTTTTACGGTTGTTTTCCTAATGCGGGGGTGGGAGCAGGATGTGGATGTCTAGGATGATTAGCTTGTGGTCGGATCTGACCAACAAGGAGCTGACCTCTGGTTTGGAACACTGGTCGCCCATGTTGGTGATGACCAGGTCTAGGATATTGCTGCCCCTGGTGGGGGTGTGGATAAGTTGATCCAAGGCATTGGAATTGATGATTTCCAGAAAACGTGGAGCAAAAGAGTTGGTACACGAGTAGTTTTCCCAGATAATGGTGGGGTAGTTGAAATCACCCATTATTAGGGTGTTGGGTTGTACCTTAATATTTTCCAGTGTATCAAGAAAAGAGAAGTGGTAATCCTGGGGCATGGTGGGGGGTCTGTAGCAAGCTACAGTCTGGATTGCGGTTTTGCCCAGAGTTAGTTGAACTTGGATAATCACGGATTCATTATGCTGAGCAACTAGCTTGGAGGTGTGGATATCCTTAATAAATATGGACATGCCTCCACCTTTAGTGTTTCAGTTCGGGTTTGGTGGCCGAAAGGTGTGGTATGAATTATAGCCTGGCAATGCAGGGGTGCTCTCTGGAGCTTTGTCTCTGTGAATGCCTCGAGTTGAGTGCATTTTGAAGTTTAGACTTCTGGCATTGAGTAGCATTACCCTCAGATTTTGCTTACTTGTACCTGTTACAGTGGTGAATTTGTCATTTGAACCTTGCCTAAAAAAGGCACTATAGAGCCTTTGTATCCAGAATCCCAAGGGCGACAGGTGCAGGCCATCTCTGGCAAAGCAGCGTGGTCTGTTGATCATGTCATCCTATGCAGACAGATACTGGGTTCCCTTAGAATGACACCAGAAGCTTAGCCAATTGTTGAAGTCAATCATTTTGTCCTTGTACTGTGGTATCATTCTAGCTGATGGCAGGATGCTACTCAGGGCTATGGTTATACCTGTCTGGGCTACAAGATCGGAGAGTTCCTCCATGTCTCTTTTCATGTAGTCCAGGGAGGTACACCTTAGGTCATTCACACCAACATGGACAATGACAGAGTCATATTTGTACTTGTTGTGGAGTGACCTGAGTGTGTGCGTTATGTGGCGGATCCTGGCACCCGACAGGCAGCTGACAGTAACTTTCGCCTTGTTTAGCCTGGTGAGTGGAACATCAGTGTGCCTGACTATACAGTCACCTATGACTAGAGCGTTGGGTACGTTATGCCTTATGGGCTGTAGTTGAGTGGCACACTGAGTATGTGGGCTATGTGTCATTTGGGTTGTGTTGGGGGGTGGAGGTTGCTTGCATTTCTGCTGAGTTGAGTTAGGAACCTGTCTGTCTAGTAGCTTGCTTATTAATTGCTGTAGATTTACATCCTTAGTGGAGTGTTTGTAGAGCAACTGACTTTGCAAAGAAATAAATGAAATAAGACTGGGTCATTCATAGGTCAAAAAGCAAGACACAGGGCACCTCACAGCAACCTATAGGTTATTGAGTAGGAGAGTTAAACAAATCTGTCGGGGGAGTTGAAACATTTAAGACCTTTACTTTTCTTGGCTAGAAATATATATGGCCATTCCAATTGAGCAATATGCTTGGAGTTTTAAATACTGAAAAAACATTGTTTCCAATAATACTGAAGGGAAAAGTACAGTGGTAGGATAACTTCTTTGGATAATGAAGATATTCCCTTGGAAATTATCTGGGACAGTTGGAAGGATTTCTTGACCATGGTGGAATTACGATGATCAAATGAGAGAGTGTTATCAACATAAGTCTCTTATGGTGCAAAAATGTTTGTGGGAGAACTAACTTTGTGTTTCAGTTTGTGTCTTTACTGGGCAGATTTCTAAGAATATTTTAATCTGTGTATATTCAGGATTCATGAACAAATTGTCTAATTTGCAATGAAATTGTTTCATAAAAAGAGATTTAAGTTAAGACTAGACATGAACAGAACCACACACAGTGATGTTTTTTGATGTGTGTTATGCTAAGTGGAGAAGTGGAATGAGCTCTCAATATGATATGGCTCTCTATAAAGATAAGTAGAGAGGGAAGTAAGACACAGAATTCAGTAAACATTAGTGACTTTGTACAAATTATAGAATTGCAAATACACAATGAGGGGAATTCAATAAAGCCTACACATTTTTTTTTTGTTCTTGTAGGCACTGTGCTGTGATGCCTACATAGGCACGGGTATTTTTAGATTCAGTAAGTGCTGCTTAGGGCCACACATGCACCCACAAACACGGAAAAGTCCGTGGCATGCAAATTACCTCATGAGAAGCTGAATCTCATGTAAATGAGGCAGGTAGATTGATCCAGCATGCAGAAAGGCATCTGTTCAGACGCTGTGTCAGTGTCTGTAGTGTATGCGGAAAAAAATCCATGTACAGAAGTCTAGGTAGACAAAAGGGGTATAAAGGTATAGAAATGTGGACATAAACCCCTGAAAATGTAAGACTACATACACATATGGCAAAACTACTGGTTTGTATGTCAGAAAGATTAAAGGGAATAAGTTAATTTAATATTTTCTTTTTTAATAATCTCAGTATGTTTGCACTACATGCTGCAGTGCACAAACTAGCGTAATAGAAAAAATAGGGAAAAAAAGTTTTAAGTATGTGGCAGAAATGTATTATAGGAGCTTGCGTGGGCACCCTACACTGGTGCATTGCTGCTGTTGCTAAGGTGATAGGGCTATGAAGCATGTAGTTTCTAGGCTGTCAGCACAGATAAGTATGCAAACGAGGTGGGGTTATTGAATAGCAGAAAGAAATAATCGTGTCTGCATATCCCCTTCCTGTAGGGGCTTACACCATGTTGATGTTTACACAGGATGTGGCTGACATGGGGGGGGGGGTGTCCCTTCACTTCTAAGCTCTTTTAAGCTTAGGTATGCATGTTTACATGGCCTGCTGCCTGGCTGAGCATGTTCTCAAAACCTGATTTATTTAATTAGACATTTTGACCTTTGTATAAGCTATACTGTGCTGCATTGTGCACTGAAATATTGCCATTAAATTATGTTAATTATATTGTAGGCAGGTAGAATGCATCATAGTTAGCCAATCATACATTTTGCATCTACACTAGAGCTGTATAAAGTATGCATGCACCCTACATTCTGATTTTCCCCCAATACTCCTGACTGTTGGAGTACAGACTTAGGAATTTTAACTGAGTTAATGCTAGGGGATGCTGCAGGTCTGCTACATCTGTATGTGCTAGAGGCTGAAGTCACCGCTGTTGGTGCGGATGACAATAGGCCTATACAGAAAAGGAAAGGAGTGCTCAGGCCCAGGGTAACCTTCCAGGAGCTGCATGAGCTGGAGATTGTAGAGCACTACAGGGTAGGCAGGGATATACCACAGGAACTCACTGAGCTCTGCCACCCTCAACTCAGACCCACAGCCATAGAAGGTAATCCATCCCAGTGGAAACAATGGTGTGTAGCCCATAGGATACTAGCTACAGGTACTTTCCAAAGACCATCTGTGGACATGATAGTGGTCTCACAGGCATCTGCATCGAGGATACTCCACCAATTCCTGGATGCCATGCTGCCACATGCCAGTGAACACATATCTTTTCCCCTCACCACTGAGGTGAGGGCCAGCAATATGCAAAATGTCTACCATGTAGCATACTACCCTGAAGTACTGGATGCCATAGATTGCAC